>NW_020230684.1:0-15840 GCF_003227715.2 Harpegnathos saltator | reverse complement strand
AGCCATCAAGAAGGCCAAGCGGGAAGCCTGGGAGCAATTAGTGAGCTCCCTGGACGACGATCCGTGGGGGCGCCCATACAAGAGGACGATGGGTAAGATTCGTCCTTGGGCGCCCCGCAAGCCTTGACTGGTTGAATCATGCTCGGATCTTGCCTTGATTAGTTGGATCATGTAAGATAAGACTATCGGAAAGTGAATGTTTTACGAAATATTTTGTATTTTTATCAAAATTTTGTAAATTTGGAGCTTTATAACTCGAAAAGTACTTCACCAAAAAACATTTGATTATAATGTTTTGGGAAGCTCTCGAGGTCAGCTATAAGAATATGTAATAAAAAATAGGGGGTGCTATTTAAAAAATGAGTTAACCTTCACGTGACTTTCAAATGACTCTTCAAGGTCAAATCAATGGTACCATCTTATGGCTCCCTCAAAACCAAACAAAACGTGTCTGAATCATTTTTCTCTAAAATCAAAAATAAGAGATATTTGGGGTGGACACTTAAAATGGGACACCCTGTAATAAGTTAAACTTTCAGGCAATTCTAAAACAAATATGTAAAATTAATAAAAAATTATTATTTTTACCTTTCTACGTCCTTCGGAAAACCAGAAAAGCTTAAGCGAGGTATTTGTCTGAAATATTCGGTCATTTATACATGGCACAACTGTGCCCTCCTCGAATCATTTTATTAATATTTTGTAATTCTTCAATTTCTTCAATTTCTTTTATTTGTACCAAAGATTTATTGGTACATCACAAATAAAAATATGTATATCAAACATTTAACCTAAATACGTCATCTATGGCGGCTGCCATGTTCCTGGTAGGATAGAGCGACACGTGCGCTCTGGAAAATGACCACTAAAAAGTTCAGTGTCAATACTGTGTATACTTATACCAGAGAGAAGAATGAGAGCGGCCACCGGCCGTATTTCGGGGGTACGGCTAGGCGCACTTTAATACGCCATCTGACCAAAATGCGCCTAAACTACGTCCGCTAGGCGCACTTTCGCGGTAATAAAAGTAAAATGCGCCTAGGTTCGTGTCCGTACTACTTCCATACAATGGATAGTAGGTTAGAAAAAGACAGACGACAGACAATCGTTCCGTCTTTGTCTCACTACTGAGCGGCGCGCGCAGTAAACACGAGGCGAGGTAGCGGCGATCTTATCTTTCATCTTTCACATACTGCGTTTCGCGTAATTAAGAAAGGAAATGATTTGGAAACTTCGGAAATTGACAATGAATAAATATAAAATTTGTGGAATTTTCTTTTTTACAATATATATATATTTTTTAATATTTATACATATGTGTGTGTGTGTTAATGTAGAAAAATGTTGATACCAAATGTATCGTATCTGCCTCTTCCTCTCCATTCACCTCTGCCTCTTCCCCTTCTACCATCTCTGCCTCTTCCTCTGTCTTCGCCGCTGCTTCTGCCTCTTCCTCTTCCTCTTCCTCTCCTCTTCCTCTTCCTACTGCAGCCACGACAGCTGCTTTAATAATATTTTGCAGTGTTTTAGGCTATAACAATAAGTTAATTTTAAAATATGAGACAAAGCGTTAAATAACAACTTACAATTTAATATAATATATTATAATTTAATATAATATATAGATCAGCATAGACATATACAGATTTTCATACTTACAGTTAATATAATTGGCCTCGGTCGCCGTATGTGGCCGACGTAGCCGTGTCGACGTAGCCGTCGTGGCCGTCATGGCCGTCGTGACCGTCGTGGCCGTCGTAGCCGTCGTGGTCGTCGTGGCCGTCGTGGCCGTCGTGGCCATTGCAGCCCCCGCAGACGCCGCCGTCGTGGACGTCGTCATCACCGCGTTCAGCTCGTTCTGGAAAAATTCATAAAACATATTTGTTGCATAATAATATATATATATTATAATTAATATTTAACGATTAAATATATACTCACAGAATCATTCGCCGACATCTCTCGTTGCAGTGCCAGACACCGACTAATTAGAAAACGTGCGCGTACGCTAGGCGCATAGTTGCCGATTTTTACGATCGCGCGTACGGGCGCGCGTTCTATAAAACAGATTGTACTGCAGCACGGTACAGACAACGACAATGGCGTTTAAAATGCCTTTACTCGTAATTATATATAAAATATAGGTTTGAATTTATACTTAATATAATAATATGTAAAATATATGTTAACAACTATTTTGCAACTTTTTAGACACGATTTTGTAGTAAATTCTGCTTTACAACAATCTCGGGTTGAATCGCGGACCAATACTTTTCAGTATATGTATTCATTATAATACAGGGAATAGAACGTGAAAATCTTGCCTTTGAATCCGAAAACAATTAGCAGAAGAAGTGAATCTTTTTCAATGCGAGAGTTCGCATTAACTTGAATTCTATCTACTGCGATTGAATGCAAGGAATGTCTTAAGCTAAGTGAATTTTTTTTTAAACGAAAGTTCGTATTTGTTTTAATTTTACCACTCTGAAAGGAAATTCGAATACTTTTCAATGCATAAGGGCGAAATAAAATATACTTTACTGTTTGACAATACCATTTTGTAGACAAATGTTTTTTAGTCTAATTAATAATTACAAAGAACAAATGATTCTTTATGATAAGAAAGTAAAAATTTATAAACATTTTATGCAAAGCATTTATCACTACCATCTCGCATTCAGCGTGATGAAGTTTAATGCGAATCAATACTTTTCAATATTTCTGTTCGGATCAGAAAGCAGAAATTAGAAGTATTAAAAAATATCAATACTTGTTAATTCTTCTCAATCCAACATTTTTTGCAGAGCATTAAACACAATACATTTACGTCAACCATATAGATTCCACGTGGATACAATATACCTGTTCTTATCGGATAAACGTTCAATAAACAGTCGAATAAAACTCATTATAAACATGAAAACACCTTACATAAACATATATAACAGTATGTCTCACCTTATTCTGGTTGTTTAATAAAACAATCCTGCATAAAATGTCGGATCGAAAAGAAATTAAAAAATATTAATATTTTTTCAATATTTCTTAAATTTATTTTTCTGGGCCCCCAGCGAAGGAATTGAAAACTTTTGGTTTGTATTAAATTTCATTGCACTGAATATGAGACGATAGTGGTGAATGTTTTCATTCAAAATGTTTACAAATTTTAATTTTCTTATATTATAAGGAATCGTTTCTAATTATTAATTAAACTAATAAACATTTGTCTATAAAATTGTATTGTCAAACAGTGAAGTATATTTAATTTTACATTAAAAAGACCTGAATCTCTTTTAAAAGTGGCAAAATTTTAACGAATACGAACTTTCACATTAAAAAGAATCCACTTAAATCAAAACGTCCCTCGCATTCAATCGCAATAGATAGAATTCAAATAAATGCGAAAAATGCATTAAAAAAAATTTACTTCTGCTATTTGTTTTTGGATGTAGAGGCATACAAGATTTTCACGTTCTATTCCCCGTCTCGCACTGAAAAATATTGACCCCCGATCCAATCCAAGATTATTACAAAGCAGAATTCATGACAAAATTTCGTAAATACGAAACAATACTTTTGAAATAAGACTTTTTATGCAGTGAAGTAATGTGGGATATTATGATTTGATCAATAAAGTGATATAATTCCTTTTTTTGGACCATTGAGTCACGCTACACGACGAGTATCCGCCGTATCGAAAAGGTTAAAATATTATAGCATGTTCATTACGAATTATTATTCGATACAAGCTATAATGATTTCCGAAGCACATCAGCGTTAATAAACCGAGTGCTGTTTGCAAATATTTTTCAAAGTGCGTCAATAGATGCGTTCAATAGAGGAAGTTGCTTTACAACTATTGTAAAATTCGTGAATCTAATTAGTAGATGCTCTTTGATTCAGCCAAGATTAAGGGATCGTCTACAATAGAGGTCGTAAAATCATTAAGCTGTAATTCAAAAGACTATTGGCCAATACACAGTTCATTATTTTCCATGCGGTTCAGAAAAAATCGATTGTAATTTTTCAAATCACAATCAATTCTCAATTTGTCAATTTCTTAGGATCTACGACTTTACGACTTTACGACTTCTATTGTAAACATAGCCTGAGAACTTCAATCGGATTCACGAATTTTACTACAGTTGCAAAGCAATTTTCTCTTAACATAACCAATGGCTTTTACGCACTTGTATCTGTACGTATGATACGAAACGTTCCCCGCTCGAGTAGGCGGAGCCTTTTTTAAAGCCCGTCAGTATTCGACTAATCGCTTCATGCTCGATACCATGGTGATGTTAAATTATCTGTGCGTAAAGAATGAAAGGTCTAAACTACTGATGATTAACGATCTATTTCTTCTGAATGATTAAAAAGACATTTTTAGAAAGATACGTTTATAGAAAGGGGAGAGAAAAGAGAGAGAGAGAGAGAGAGCAAATATTTATTTATTTATTCTTTGCAATTTTATTCAAAAAGAATAAGTAAAAAATATAAAGTGCATTGTTATAAAATTTCAGTTATGTTTATACAAAGTTAACAAAGTAACAAGTCATTTTTATTCTATTTGTACTTATAGTGTTAAAGAGTAATATTTACGTACACGACACATACATTAACGAAATTATGCTATTATCTGCTTATTATTATATAGCATGGCTTGCACTAACTTTACAGTTTAAAAACCGATGTCTAATAAATTACAAGGAAATTAATATATACTTTATTCGGAAAAGCATGTACTGAACTTTGTACAGCAACGAGAAACGCTAACAACGAGAAGCGCTAACAAGTTTACATAATAAGAAAACATAATAATCAAACGAATGTTTAATTTAATTGAGTGATATGTGCTGTGACGATGATATATACGCCGTTGATACTTTATTATTCCCAACATCGATAGAAATCGATAGTCATTATATATTTTTAATATTTTCTTGCCGGGAGCGTTTCTAGCTGTATCTTTCTTATGATTGTTCATTCATCGAAAAAGCGGGAACGTGTTCAAAGCAGAAGTGGCATTTTCAGAGCTTTACATTTCATATATTCAATAAAGAGGATTTTTCCTTTAATATATTTTTTTATGCAATTAATAAAAGAATGTTAGGATAGTTAAAAAGAATATTAAAAAAGATAAGTTTAAGGTTAACACACGTTATTTGTTATATTATTATTTTTTTATTTATTATTTCAATAAATAATTCAAACTTGAATTACCAAAGATGCGATAAATAAATGCAACTTATGACTTTGAAAAATCTTGAATTTACAATACATTGCTAATCGGTTTAGACACAATGAAGTTGGAAGCTCACAAAATTGGCAAAATTGAAAGTCATTACCGAGCAACTTTTGCAATAATAATATTATTAAAAATATAGTAAAGAACACTTAATAATAATAATAATAATAATAATAGTATTGAAAGCAGAATCTCGATCTACAGATTCACATCATCTCGACATTATCGAGTAGCCTGACAACGAGAGTAATGTAAACAGTTTTTGTTGCTCGATTCAATAATAGGCGGTATCGACGATTCCTCCTGGATTCCTTCTGAAATCGTCGATGAGGAATCTGAAGGACTGATCGAGAATTGTCTTGACGGTTATATAAGTCACCTTGCGAAAGAAAGTGTGCGCTCTTCTTACGACTCTTCTTATGAGACTTCTTGCGACTTCTTGCGGGTCGCTTACAATTTCCGCGTAGAACTGGAGCTCGCGAATAACGTCAGTGTACGGCTTTGTAAAAGAACGATTAAATACAAATTTTCAACTTCTCACTCTGAGTACGCGTCGATATACCTCTTCGCTCTTTCCGATATTCCACTACAATATATAATAAAATTACTGAATAAGTCTGTCATAGTAATGACTTATAATTTTGACAATGTAGTTAGCTCAACTTCATTGTATCTAAATCATTTTGCAATTCACTGTATGTATATCAGATTCACTTTCAATATTTAGTGAAAATTCTCATTTGATGATTCAGAATCTCAATAATTCAGAATGATTCAGAATGATTCAGAAAAATCATTCTATATGAGTGGAAAGTTATAAAAAATTATTGCACATAACTGAAAAAAGTTTGATGACTTATTTTCTTTTTTTTATTTTTTTATTATATTTCACTCAAAGAAATTTTGTGAACGGCGTATCGAAAGGATAAAAGTTGCAGCATATAATAACTCGAAAAATAACTCGTTCATCAACGTCGAAACAGTGTCAAATCGCCATCGAAACCGTCAAGTCGACGTCCATTCGACATTGTTTCGATGGCGATCGATGACTTATTTCTCGCTGAGATTAAGTGCATTACGTATTCTCTATGTTTTGCGACGATTTCTCGCCTTAATTACCGTCGGCTTTCTGACCCAGCTCGAAAGCTAATGTTTGAACGTTGGGCGCCAGGTACGGCAATCCTGTATAATTCGCGAAATGGGTCGCCAACGCTAAAATTTTCCGCTAATTTCCGAAAAAAAAGAAACCTTCCCGTGATCGATTGTCCGCACGGGATCGGTTGCTCTTACATATTTTGAATCGGAGAAGGAATTATCCGAAGGGAGTCGAAGGATTTTGGGCAAAAGATCTGCACGCCAATTTTGAGAGAGCTAACAAGTTTTATTTTACGCTGGCGGTAGTAATACAAGAGTACAGGAGAAACCGTAATACGAACAACCTCTTTGGTCTCACTATATTCCTCTAATGTAATATTCGAAATTATTTGCTAAATGGAGACGATTTTCAAGGGCTATATTTATTTACTTCCTATTGCCGCTTCAATTCGTCCGGCAGGACTACCGACTGACACAGTTGCGATGCTCACTTGAGAGATCTTGACATCATAATAACTGTGAGATTTAATTAATAAAAAGTTTTTATCAAAAAAACTTTTCTATATATAATATTTTTATATGCTAACAATATATTTATATTATTAAAATTATAATGTATATGTAAAATTATAATGTAATTATAATGTAATTATTATGTAAAATTATAATGTATATTATTAAAATTATAATGTATCAATAGATTTCCACATCACCTAAGAGGTACTATTGCCGATGCGTTTTTTTTTAAGTGGTATCCCCAATAGGCCTATTCCACTAAAGAAGCACTTCAATTAACTTTTAAACTTCATCCTACAATTTAATTTATATTAAATTTTTTTAAATATATTATATTTAAAAAAAAAAAAAAAAAAAAAAAATAAAAAAATTTAAATATTAAAATATATTATATTATAAGATATTTTAAATATTAAAATATATTATAAATATTTAAATATAAAATATATTATATTATAATATTTTATATTTTTTTTTATATATATTATATTTGTTACTGTATTTATAAAATCAATATTCAAAGAAAATGTTCAGTATTCAAAGAAAAATGTTTAATAAATAAAATTTTATTTTCGTTGACACATTCATAAATATAACGCAAAGATCGCAATCACAGTTGAAACAATTGCATAAATCTAAGACTAGCAAATGTTATCACGGGGAAATCTACAGGTAGACCTCCTTAAAAAATTGTAAGTATATATTGACGTCCCTTTTCCTCACCTTTTTAATATCGAGACGTCTTATTGTTTGTAATATTGTACTATGTACTAATTAACGAAAATCATTGTTATATTTTAGTGTTATGTGTCATATGTGTAACGGCATTCGTTTGTATCCTGTTTTACAATTATGTTGAATACCGTGTGTCAACGTTTAATGCGATTCACTTGTATGCATTTCCTTATAATTTTTCATCATCATTAGTATCTTTTAGGATGTCATTGGTAATAAGAAATTATATATGATTTCTCAATTGCATAGCATGATTGCATTAAAACCTTTTTTTTCCGTGATACATTTGCTAGTCTATGTGATTCATGCAATTATTTCAACTGTGAGTGCGATCTTGCATTACATTGAGAAAACATATTTCTTTTTCTTTTTACTAAAAAGTAATACTTATAGTAGATACATGATTTGCAAACTTGTAACACTCTATACATGTATAGAGGTACATTTTAAATGCAACATCATGATACCATGCTGTAATATTACTTCGCACAATGACGGATATATAAGATACAAATAATAACAAAATAAAGAAAGAAAATCGTACATTTCCTAGTTTTCGTAATTATGAATACGTTCGCGAAATTTGAACATTTGTGCTTCTTTTGTACAATTTTATACGTTCTATGTTACTTATTTTCTTTATTTTATTAAAACGTATTTTATTTTATTTGATATGTTTGTCCTTTATAAGTTTTCCTTTATAAATCTTTTTATTTATTCGATAAATTTTTTAATTTTCTATTGAATATATTATTTGCTTTTATACTACCGTTATTATATCGTGTCGGGAATATATCTTAACAGTCATTAAAATTTTTTTTTTTTTTTTTTTTTTTTTTTATTTTCATTTTAAAAATTTTAATGCCTGCATACGATGATTGTAACACTTTTTATGAATGTCAAACCATTCAGCATGCATTTTATTAGTGGCATGTATACCTTCATTTATCATCTTTTCAAGAAGTTGTGTGGATGCCCAGTGATGTTGCCACGAACGATTAAAAGCCATTAACTGTGTTTTAATGATATTTATAAAAAGATTTGTTGGTCGAACTAATTTCGTGACTGTCGGCACATCTTCGTCTGCATTAGGATATTCTCGATATTCGATATATTTTTCATTAGCTGTTACGTCTTCCATTGGTGTTTTTAACATTATTTGACGACAATAGTTACAATCATTTTTTTCAATACATCGTCGTGCTACATATCCTGCAAAGAATGTAATAGCATTTTCATCATAATTACTTATTATATCCATATTTTCAATGTCTACATCATCGTATTCCTCTACAATTTCTGCATGTTTATCGAACAATTCTGTTTCTGAATCAACATCATCATCAACAACAATAACGTCAGCATTATTAACACTTATGCAATGTTCAATCATTTTCATGAGATGATTCGGCTGATTAATAAGAGCCTCACTTTCAGAACATTGAACGTTGCCCTTATCGCTTGCCAGAATGTAACCCGTAGAAAGAATATGTCTAACAGACAGTCGTACCATTCTTGCGGTAGGATTAGGATTAAATCCTCCGCGTTATCGAAGTTTTGAAAACAAATGTTCCACTGAATCTTGATTACATAAACCTGTTGCAAGTTCAAACTTATCATATTTACGTGAAAGTATCTTATACAAAGTAAGAATAGCTTGTGTTGTAATCGCGAAACCTTTGAAGCATGGAACTTGAAATACTTTATTCGGAAATTTTGACCATCCTGAACACCATTGCACAAAATTAGTCAAAAGTATTTCAATATCAGGATTTTTTTGGGATAATGGCCGTTTTCCACCAAATTTAACTTTAAGGCTATAAGAATTGCAAGCATCTATTACGTTATTCATATATTCAGCAAAATCAGCCGTAGCTTTCCATGTATTAGAATCTAATTCTTTTTCGTCACCGGCTATTTTAATTGCAGCTGCGAATTTATTACTAAATAATTGAAACGCTCTTTTCACGTTCATTGCTTCAAAACTATTTGGACGAATGTGTGCCTCTGTTATATGGGATAATAAATTTGAGCCTCCTTTTGTAGCATTATCGATACACCACGTCTTAATAAAATCTGAATATGATGCAATTATTTCCCCGTTGCAATATATCTTATTATGTGTTCTAAGGAAACTAGCTAATCTTTTAACTAAGTCAAGCATAATAATTTTTATATATAAAAAATGGTGTTTGTACTTCAACACCGAGTTGACTAAACGCAGCTTGATTGCCTTACACCTTGATCACATGTCACGAGTTGCACATCAGCACCTGTTTCATTTAATTTGTCTAAACATATCTTCACTAATTCAACTATTTCCTTTGATTTTAAAGCATTTCTAACAAGGAAATATGCTAAAGGTTGTCGCCACGGATGATGTGCATTCAAACTATCAAGGCAAAGCACAAATACGCACTTAGCTCTTTCGTTTCTTCTACCTAGAGGTCCTAGATCGACAAGACCTTCTATTTCATCTAATTTTAAAGAATATTCCTCATAACTTTTTATATACATTTCATCCCATTTTAAGGCACACACTCGTTCTTCCTCAGATATTTGCGATATTTTTTCTTTTAATTTTTTAAATAAAAAATTGCAAAATCCCGGTTTTATATCATACTCTTCTAACCATCTTCTAACTGTTCGCTGTCCGGGAAAATTGCAACGTGCTTTCTTTAAGCGACAAAATGCTGACGCTGAATAATAATATAATTGCTTAGAAAGCATTTTTTCTTCCTCTGTATATTGTGTGCGCGGAATATGCAGTTGCAAATGTATCATACTTTTTGCAACAGGATTAAGTTTTTGTTTATTTATCAAATTCTTTAATATTTGTTTTTCCGACTTTTGACTTTTACATTTCTCACGCGCTTGTGTCATATATCGCAACTGATAATTTAAACGTTTAATTTTTTTTCGTAAATTAAGATTTTCTATTCTTAAAGCCTTGATAATTAAATCTGGATTGTTATCTGGATTTTCTTTATTTTGCATGCATTTTTCCTTACGTTTCACATTCTCACGTGTGTGTGGTTCTGGTTCCAAATGCATCCATTCCATGACATCTTCCTCTTCTGCAGTAATGTCGAAAAGTACAGTTCCAGATCCATATGTTCGTACTGCAGACTTTGAAGTTCTTCTTTTTCTAATATAATATTTTGGTGATTGGGTAAAGATAATTCTGCAACGTCCCTTTGTACCTCTCTTATTTCTATATTATCTTTATATGCAGAAGAGGCATCTTTGTCGTACGGAATTGGTACGGCATCTCTATGCAATTTTATTTTTTGTGGGTTTTTAAAGGACGTCACAACAAAATGATCTTCGTACAATCCTGCAGCTCGAAGGGTATTCGGAGACCATGTCTCCAACTTAGTATTTCCTGTAACAAAAAATAAAAAAACAAGCGATTACGCGTTTATTTCTGACTTCCGTAGCAAGAGATTTGTATATGTATTCCAATAGAATAATTGTGTATTATACAGTAAGCATCATGAAATGAAGAATTTTGTGATAGTTGCACTAAGATATTTGGCATCAAGTCATGGTTCCGTCTAAATATAATTTGAAAATATTTGTTCTAAATATTACACATTTCTAATTTAGGATTTTTAGTTTTTCTTTGGATATCATTATATCAATTATTTTTATATTTAATAATTAATAATAAAGCATTTAATATTTATATTATATTTATATTAATAATGCAATCATAAGTGTCAGTTTTTCATACTACAAAGCAACAATCACATTTTTCAATATTTAGAGCATTTTCAGACAAAAAAATTGCAATTGGGAAATTATGAAATAACTTTAATAAAATAAGAAAAAGAGTTATAGGTGAATGTTATATAAATATTTCAATAATCTTTGTATTTATTAACGTTTTATTACATTATTTTTAAAAACCAACTTAATTTTTTACTGAAAAATTATAAGTACTGTACAGGGTGTCCCGAAATTAAATGTCAAAACTTCAAAAGCGTGTAGAGGATCGATAAAGTAAGAAAAAAGTCCTTTACAGATTTGCTCGTTTTAACTTCCTTGTGAAGAAAATAAAAAAAAACAAAAAAAGTGTTTATTTAATATTTACACTTATTTTTTTTTAATTTGTTTACACTTATTTATTGCTTTACTTATAAATAGATTGTTCAAAATGTTGACCTTTTGCAGCAATGCAAACATTGCATCTATTACTGACAGCTTGTATTGCAGCCAAACACTAATCTTATGATATTTGATGCACAGCAGCCACGATTCGATTTCTTAGCTTAGCCCCCCACACAAAGAAATCCATAGATGTTAGATCGAGTGATTGTGATGGCCAAGATATAAAACCTCAACGTTCAATCCATTGTCAAAAAATCTAAAATAAGTTTTATCTGAAATAAAATTTCAGTGAAATCTTGCTTCCACTGATGAGAAATAATAAAATATAAATGGAACAAAAGAAAGAGATTTGTGTGCAGTGACACAGTCAGTATTTGCAAACTGCATCAATAACATGAACAATCGCTGTTATTCACTGATTCTTTTAGCGAAATTTTTTGCAGTGCTATATTTAGAGCAAAAGCTCTTATTACAACTATAATGTTTCAATAAAAATGCACTGATTATATTTTACAGAGTATCGCGCGGATTGTGAGAATTTTGTGGTACTGAGATTTAGAATGCAACGTTGTTAAAATAATATGTAATATTAGAATGATAATAAGCCGAACAGTTGCAATTACAAGGTATCAAATTTTTTACCATTTCAAAATTGAAACAGCAAAAAACGGTGAAATATTCTTTTACTGATACAATAAAAAACATTTTTACTGATTCACTTTAAGAGAATACATATACGAATCTGCCTTTCTTTAAAAAAAAGGACGTTAATATATGAAACAGTAAGATCCCTGCGAGGAATGATTCGTCGATCGACATCGAAAGCCACATAACACAAGATCAAGGAATATGAGACTTTACGAAGTTTGGAAGACGTTTGGAAGTCTTCAGATTTCTTTCGGACGTTCTTAGTACATCCTTGACTCTTTCGGACGTTCTTGTGATCGCGTGCTGTCTAGGAACGACGTCAGTTAGATGGTTGCTCAATTATCAATTATCAATGATATATGGCCTTTCATTACATTCTCTAAGTTTCAATTGTTAATTTAACGATTCCTTTCACAAGTCAAATATTAACATGCTGATTTGAAACATAATGCGAAAAGCTCGAAAAAAATGCGAAGCAGAGAAGAGATTAACAATGAATGATTATTATTTAATATGCAACTTACAGTTAAATGGACGTCAATTCGACAAGTCATTCTTCGCTGAGATAAAGATCTACCTGTATTGTATATCCATTGATGATATCTTGCGTCGTTTTGCATGGGAAACCTGAATAGGCGCTTTCCATTACATTTCCCATTACTGCAATTTTTGTACACACAGGTATTTGAATAGCGAACTGCACGGAACTGATTTGACATTGTATATTAATTTAGAATATATACAGTGTTATACACTGTATGAAAAAAAATATGAAAAAAAAGAAATCACAACACGTGACAAGAAAAAGAAAAAAAAGAAGAAGAATAGACGCGATTCAACACACGCGTAAGCACACGCGATGTTTATATATAATCGCGTTAAGGAAAAGAAATATGAAAAAAATAAGTGTTGTGAAATCTCGTTGACTCGCTAAGATAAGAAACACTGAAAATCCGCACAAGAACGAGAATCGTTAGAATACGGATTACGAAGTGCAGTCGTAAAGCTCGCCGCGAGTACTGATGACTGTCGCCGATAGATTGCCACGCCGCTCGTGTCAAAATACCTCTCCGAGGGGAGAGAACGTTGAGCGTCGCGCTTCTGTTGTTTCAAAGCCAGCAGATAATCACGATTGAACACTCGTAAAGTCAACCGAATTTTAAACATCTCGTAGAAACAAGTGCTTCAACTCATCAATATAAATGTAAAGGAAAGTAACCGAAACAGCCAAAAACTCCTACAGAAAGGAAGAGATTTGAGCAGAAATTCATATTCAGTAGCTTCGAGACATTAAGTCAATTAGACATTCCATGTTAATGTAAGTTGCATATTAAATAATAATCATTCATTGTTAATCTCTTCTCTGCTTCGCATTTATTTTCGAGCTTTTTGCATTATGTTTCAAATCAGCATGTTAATCTTTGACTTGTGAAAGGAATTGTTCAATTAACAATTGAAACTTAGAGAATGTAATGAAAGGCCATATATCATTGATAATTGATATGAGCAATTTCAATCGGTTCAATCGAAGAGCGTTCCATTGTGTAGGTTACAATTGGTTATATAGATAATATTTATAATCATAACATCGTGAAAGATGCCGATGATTCAAAAACACTAAGATTTAGTTTCATAATTAATTTTAACCGGAGTTTAAGACTTATTGAGACAAACTTGCATAGTCGTATTGTTCATATGCATAACTGAAGTAGAACTAATAATTATATAAAAGTGAAGATGATGTCAAAATTAAGTCAAAATAATTTTGACGTTATCTTGACCTTTGATGATTACTTGTTCTAGAGAAGGAAACAGATTAATTAAATGTAAAATATGTCTAATATAAAAGGCACGCTTGTATGGATTATGATTGGTTGATTTTCTTGCGCATATCAATGATGCGATTATGTAATTTTGTTTAGATAGGCTTTTAAAGAGTTGTCTTATTCAACCCGACAAAAAATACGTATATTTCGTTAATTTTTTTTGCGGAAGCGAAAAAGATCACATGATTAAAAGATTACGGGTTTTGACAGTTGCTTAATGATGTTTAAAGAATATATATACATTTTTCTACAAGTATGTAAGGTTAAAAATATATAAAATATTGCAGTAAAAGCAAAGAGGTTGCAAATAGACGATTCCAAGGAATTTCTAAATGTGTGTGATTTAATTTTTCACAATTATTTTAAGTAGTTTTTTATTTTCTATAAGTATAGCTATCGTCTGAACTACAATCGGAACACAAATAATAAAATGGTAGCATTTAGAACAAAAAATCGTCTATTTCTGGCCTCTCGGTAAAGTTTAATAAAAAATAATAATTATTAATGAATTTGGTTAATTGTAATTAAAATGGTAAAGAGAAGTCTATTTTATAATGCTGCCAAGTTGCAAGTCGATTGGTCAAATAGTTATTGAGATATCGTGCGCACCGTGGAACCTCCTTGCTTTCACTGCAATATTTTTCATATTTTTAATCTTATATGTAGAAATTTATATACATTCTTTACAAACATCACATTAAACAAACCCTCAAAACAAAAATCCTGTAATCTTAAAGAAACAGGATATTAATCTAAAAAATAGAAACGATCAGAAATAACCGCTCGGTATTTCTAATATTAACGAATTATATTCCGGTTAAAATAATATAAATCGTATAATATATTCCGATTAATATAATATAAGTCGTATAATATATTCCGGTTAATATAATATAAGTCGTGAAACTGGACCTAAGTAAGACTTACGTTTAAGCGAATGTTCTCTTGAAACTGAAAACATTAATAATAATAATAATGATAATTATATTTCTATTTATCTTTTTTCTATACTATCTAACTATCTATCTATCTATTTCTCTATATCTATCTATCCATCTATCTATCTATCTATCTGTCTATCTATTTATCCATCTATATCTATCTCTATATCTATCTATCTATCTATCTATTTATCCATCTATCTTTTTTCTTCCTATATATCATTGCAACCTATCCTGTTCTATCCATATTTCTTGCAAATGCAAACAATGAATATTACATTAATTTTTATATTAAAATATATTTTTTATACTATAACATGCTGAATTAATAATTAATAAAATTCAATAGGTTATACTATAAAAACAAACACTTACGTAAAAAAATTATTATATTATTAAAAAGTTTGCATTTATTTTTTGACGGAGATCACCATTTTCTCGCGGTTTCCGTTGAGCAACAATATGCACGTTATTTATTCTTATCTATTATCTATTCGTAAAATTAAATAATAAAGTCGTAATTGAAATATGATAATAAAACTAATTTCTTTTTTTACTAGACTAAATTTATTTTTGCTACGAAAAGAAAAATGTAACAATGGAATATCTTTTACAAAACAAATAACATTTCATTTAATTTTTAATTTAAATTTATTAGCATAAAAAATTATTCTGTCATATACTTTAATAACAAATCATTTTTAAAAGATGTATATATTGG
>NW_020230683.1:0-137331 GCF_003227715.2 Harpegnathos saltator | reverse complement strand
TATCTCAGACGGTCACTCTGCCACACACTATCTCGCGCGCGAGGGTCCGGTATCTCGCCTCAATCAGATAGTTTCCATTACTTTTATTACTCGCCCGGCGGCGTTTAACTTTCGTTCCCGGCTTTATCTGCTCCCGCAACGGCAAGATTTACGCCTCTGTGGGCTGCTCCGCCGGTCGCCGGATCGGCCACTCTCAATATCGTAATTGAGCGAGACATCGGCGCTCAAACTCGCGATAAAAGTGCGCGCGAGAGATTGCGTTTACAAGCCAGCGGATCCCGGCGAATTAACGGATCGGCGTTACCTGGACGTTATACGCTCTCCGGCGCGCTGTGGCTTAAGGAAAACGTCATTTCCCGACCGACATCTCGTACCGAGACACGCGCGCGGCTTCTCTTCTCCGTCGGCTGAGCAACGGCGAGGACGACGACGACGACGACGACGACGATGACGACGGTTGTTGATAAAATTCCGTGTCACTCGCAATCAAGCGCACTCGCTGCGAAATGTACACTCAATTATCGGCACCACTCCGGTTGGCTTTTTTACAACGCTAGTTGTTTTTTTCATTATTTGCAATATTACTGGCCGTCGGGCAAATTAAATGAATACCGTACATAAAATCAATTCCATTTATTTGTCGGGCGGATCGCATTTCCCCTTTCGATATCCCGTATCAAAAATATCAACGGCTCCATATACGCGCTGCGCACGTACGTGTACGTGCACACGTGTGTGTGTGTGTGTATGTTAAATCATGCACGTGTGCAGCCCGTAAATGTGTGCACTAGCATGCGCATGCGTGGATGTTCGATAAATGTTTACCGAGCTGGTTGCAGTCTGGTTGACGTTAATTCACTTGATATAGCCAAGCGCGCGCCACATCCTTCTCCAACGATATCCTTCCAATCTCTCTCTCTCTCTCTTTCTCTCGCTCTCTTACTCTCTTTCTTTCTTTTTCTTCCTCTCTCTTCGCCAAGAAAGCATCCGTCCCGCCGACGACCTCGTCCTCGATCATCGGTTCCTTTTTCGTCGCACCGTCGCGGCCTCGGCATATGCGACGGCGACGGCGACGGCGACGGAGGCGGCGCATCGATTTCGCTTTTATTCTTTTACTGACACGATAGCGACGCGGCTTAACGTGTCACTCGCCCCGATACCCGATATATAAGACAACGCCTCCGTCCGTGGAAAATACCGCGGATGAATTTTACCTCCCATCGTGCAACATCAACATTATTGATTAAGTGCACAGTGTTGCGGCCGCGTCGCGACCCCTTCCCGCGCGACCCACCCCCTTGAACGCTTCCGCGTTACCGTAGATCCCTGCCGTTATTGCGGTAACCGTACGGCCACTTTGCAACCATGTCACCGAACGTATAACAAGCCCGAGGAGCGTCCTTTTTTATCGCGTGTACAACACCGCGACGGATCGAATTACCCGGCCGATAAAATATCTCTCGTTATCGGCGATTTTTCAAGGAGGAGACTCGAATGTCGTCCAGCCGTGGTCGGACGTACGGACGTACGGGATGCCAATCGGGGAGTTCGATCGACCAGCAGAAAGCGGAGAACAAAAAAGGAAGCGAAAGGAAGAGCGGAAAAAGGAAAGCAAAGGGAGGGAGGGAGGGAGCGAGCGAGCGAGCGAGAGAGAAAGAGCGGAGTACTTTTCTCCGTCGGATATATTTTCAGACCTCGATGGATGGTCTATTTTATGCCAACGCGGTGTGTTATTTCGGTGCGCGAGCGAGCGCGAGGTGTCCCAGGAATAAACGGTTCGCGTTTTTACATCGTTCCCTCTTCATTGATTTAATCGCCGCGGCTTTATTCCCCGCGGATGGGAACGAGATAAACGACCTATATATGGCGGAAAGCTGCAGGAAGGGGAGGGCTGGGGAGGGTGGTTTCCGCGTAATGCGTACACGAAATAAGCGAGGACCCGGACGTATGCGCAGTGCGCGCGTACGCGCGCGCGACGCGTAATGCGAAATTAATTATTTTGCACAACGATAAATTCCGCATCAGTTCTCTCTCTCTCTCTCTCTCTCTCTCCCCTTCCCTCTTCCTCCCTCGTGTTCCGCTCAACCCGATGCGCGATGGCTGCCGATAATAAACAGGAACGTCAGATATAATGACGAAACTCGATCGGTTCTTCTCGAATATATATAACTCGCGGATTGGCTCTCTCGCTCGCTCTTGAGGAGATCAATCGCGGAGGAATAATCGATGTCACGCGAGCGCGCGCGATCGCCCTCACGATGGGGAGCGCGTAATAATTTCGAAAGTGCGCTCGCGCTCGAGACCTCACTCGTAGCACACATACGCGCATTTGCGTGCAGGAGCGAGATTTTTTTTTTTTTGTTTTTAATGCTCTGAATTGCACGTTTGTTGCAATCTCGCGGCGCGAGAGAGAGAGAGAGAGAGAGAGAGAGAGAAACCCACAATGTCCGCGAGAGCGGTAATAATAGCGGCGCGAACACGAAGCATACGTGAACACGGTATGAATACTTGAAAAGCTGCACTTTTCCACAGTCGCGTGTTTTCGTTAAACAAATACGAGGTTAAGCATTTGCCTAGCCGTGCGTCGAGTGTGACTGGTAATACGTCGCGAACGATGACGACGATTTCGTAACGAGTGCGATTGCTCGTAAATGCACTCACAGACGCGCGCGCGCGCACGCCCACACATGCACATCCACAGACTGTATTGCACAATTTTCTCATTAGATTTAATCCTACGGCACAATCGCTGAAGAAGATTCGAGACGATTCCTCGCATTCTGCCGGGGCGCGGAGGGAAAATGTAACCATGGGAGCTTTATAAATCTTAACGTCTGCGAAGTGGAGCACTTATTTCTATTTTAATCGCCCTCCTTTTATCCTCTGTCTTTCTCTCTCTCCCTCTTTTTGCCCGTCCGCCACCCTTGCGATAAACCGTCGTCTTCGTAGCGAGCGCTCCTTTCCATGGGGAGTGAGAGAGAGAGAGAGAGAGAGAGAGAGAGAGCCACGTCGCTCTCGGACAAGTGTCCATTTACGCCGAAAGGGCCAAAGAGAGCAGCCGTGGTAGTCGCGTAGTAAATCTCTCTCTCTCTCTCTCTCTCTCTCCCTCTTTCTTCCTCTTCCTCTTCCTCTTCCTCTCTTTATTCCTCTCTCCTCATCTCGACCGGCTATCCTCCTTTCATCTGCCGCGAGAACGGTAGACGGCGAGAGAAATTCGCGGAGAACGGACGAGAGGAAATTATGTTCGCGGTATCGGCTCTTAAGACGTGTTTCCCTAAGAGGCTTCGTCCTCGCACGATCGATATTACGCGCGCGCAATAATGTCCATTGTGGAATATTGTTTCGATCGAGCGATATCGGGGAGCGCGCGCTACGAGGAAACCAGCGCTGGGAACAGCGCTCTCTCTCTCTCTCTCTCTCTCTCACTCTCTCTCTCTCTCTCTCTCTCTCTCTCTCTCTCTCTCTCTCTTCCTCTCTCCCTCCCTCCCTCCCGCAAGTGCGCAATCCGCAAGCGTGCTGTTATTACATCCGACGCTGCGCTCGAAACGATCGAGCGCTCGGAATTATTACAGATGCGAGAGAATTATCGAAATTCATTTCACTCGTCGAACATGAAAATTTCGCGTATTACGTTTTGCCCGATTAACGGAGAAAAATCGATCATTTCCGCGATTTATTCCGAAACAAATCGCTTCCGCCCTCTCTTCGTCCTCTCCCCGTCGTTGCGGCTCGTTCGCGTTACTTTCGCGATAACCGATTTATTTCCGGACGGAAGAGAGAGAGAGAGAGAGAGAGAGAGAGAGAGAGAGAGAGAGAGAGAGAGAGAGAGAGAGGGAGGGGGAGAGAGAGAGAGGGGGGGAGAGAGAGAGATAGAGAGATAAATAGACAGATAGATAAAGGGCAATACAAAAAGAATGAGAAGAGGGAGGAAACAGCTGGAAATGGGAAGAACGACGGAAGAGGGGAGGAAGAAGTTGTTATTTCACGGTGTTGATTAATCGACGTACCTCGCAATGTGGCTGACGCTTATCAGGCCGGATATTTCCGGCACACGATTTTTCGCTCGTGACTGCGGAACGGCAGGATTTCGAAGTACGGCTATCTCCCTCGCGAAGGGAATCGGATCGGAGCGGCGATCGTGACGTTACCGTCGCCGCTTATTTTAAATAAGGGGGATGCACCGTCTCGCGCGACGGTGACCTGACGCTCGACACGGAAACGCTATCGCGCGAGATTGCATTCGTCCGTCGTCGTATCGTTAACGTCGCAAACATATTTGCAAAGAAAATGCAAATGCACCCTTTCTGTCTCCCTCCTCCTATCTCGCTGTGAACACCCCTTTCTTTCTCTCTTTTTCAACCTCCCCCTTCTCCCTCCCTTCCTCCCTCTCTCTCTCTCTCTCTCTCTCTCTCTCTCTCTCTCTCTCTCTCTCAATTGCTTCGTACCGCCAGACAAACGAGACCGTAAGTGTCGTACTTGTACGCCCACCTCGCGTTCCTTCGGAGACGAAAAAGAGGAAAAAGAGGAGCGAAAGGAAGGAATAGAGATTGTAATAATGATCATTGCATAATGACTGCAGCGGAGCATCGAAATTGCGAGCGGACGGATTTCGCGCGCAGAGTACAGCCGGCGAACGGGCTGGGCAAGGGCGGGAAGGGGCGAGCAGGTGGAAAGAGATTATCGCGATGCTCGTTAAATTCAATATGCCGCGCATAAAAGTCGCCTTTCAGAAATTGCACAGCGCACAGAGAACCGGACGACGCGGGAGCGGGAGCGGGAGCGGGAGCGGGAGCGGGAGCGCGTTGTAGTTACCGTAGCGTAATAAATCGATTCCGCTTTGTATCGCATCTATCTCGCGATGCAACAGATATCTCTGGCTTTCTCTGCGCGCGCGTACGCACGACGCAGCGCGGTAGCTGCTTAATATTATTGAAACCGCAGCAATCTGCATCGATTACATCGCGCGGGCGTACACAAAAGCGGGAGCGGAACGCGCGGCGCGATTCGCCAGGCGACGAGAGCCGAACGCGCGCGGCTTTTTATTATACAATATACTGGAGAGGGGGGGAGGGGGGCGCGGGGGAGCGCGGTCACGGAGTCGCCGTGGGTGAAGTTCGTCAATGGCGACGCGAGCGAAAAGGCGCGTATCGATCGGACGAGCGGCGCACAATGCTAAATTCCGCGACGGAATAATTCCGGGACGGAAGCCGCGGCGAGAGCGGACGACGGAAGGCAATCGACGATGTTGTACGAAAGCTGAAAGGGAGATGGAGCGCTTATCGGATCGCTATGTATAAAACACGGAAACGTAAACCAACACGAAAACTGACCAGCCGCCGCCGTCGCCGCCGCTGGCGATCCAAGCGGAGCGGATCTCGCGGAAACGATAAGACCGTGCAATCTCGACGTTATGATCCGCGGATAAATCGGCGAGGGGGAGGAGAGAGGCAAGAGAGAGAGAGAGAGAGAGAGAGAGAGAGAGGACGGTTCTCGCGATTCGAATCGCTCCCGTGAGAAACCACGTGGAAAAAGAGCGAGCGAGGGGGCGAGCGAGAGGAGAGACGAGGACGGATCGTTAAAATTGCCATTTCGCCGGTGCGTCCCGCCATAAATTGGCTCTCGCTGCTACTACTCTTCTCCGATACCGAGAGAACGCGACCGTTCGCCGCGAGAGATCGCTCGAATTTTCCGAGCACGATCGTGCGGTAGGCTCGCGCAACTCGCCAAAGCAGTTCGGCTCTTTAGCGGCCATTCCGCCGAGTTTTAGTTTAATCCTACGGGGACTGTTCTCCAAAATGTACTTTCGTCCGGAAACTCTCTTCTCCAAGTTCTCGTTCGAGCGGACCGATAACCGCAGATAAGAACTTCGAAGAATACTGCCGCATTCGAGAACCGCTCGACTCTCTCCCCCTCTGTCTCCCTCTCTTCCCCTGCAGACGGATAGAGAAGGTTCTCCGCGCGCGCGCGCGCGCGCGAAAGATATATATAAGAAAGTGTGAAATTTTTACCTGAACGTGCGTTCCCTCGGCCGCCGCGAGGAAGAGACGCTTCGCCGTTTGTTTCGCGCATTGACGGCGTAATAATAATCATTTTCATACGCTCGGCCGGGTGTTAATGGAGAAATTTTCAATACAAGCGAGTGTAACACGAAAATTAAAGTTTGTTTCATCCCTAAGCGCTTGTGAAAAGATACAGCGACCCCTTGCTGAAAATCGACGATGCACCTTCCCAGCTGTTTCTCTCCATGCGAGTGCACGAGGAAAATATCGTACAACTTTCCTCCCAAGTAGCAGTTCTTTCCCCAAAGGGGAAAGATAAACTATGAGCAGAGTTCGCTTCTACGAAACGAAAGGATGATCAATTCAGACATGTTTCTCGACTGCAAAATTCCACGGCAATTTCCAGCACGAAATTCGCGCACTTCTCGCCGGGCGGCCAGTATCGCGGATCTCTAACTCTCGCAACGCAACTCAATAACACGCGACCCTGAAGATAAAACCGAGCCTCTCCGTGCCTCTCCGGGATCGGAGGAGAAAGAGAGGACCGGGCCGATGATTCGATCAGCGATCGTCCATCGTGTAGCACGGAGGATTCTCGCGCGTAGCGTGTCTAAAGCGAAACCAAGTGCAACGCAATTAGCAACGCGAGATTGGCGGAGAGCGACGCGGACAGCGTCGCTCTACAATCTCGGTAGATTGCACTCGGCGAAGGCCGCGCCGACGGGATATCGGTGGCCGCAATATTAAACGATATTACGAGAAAATTGGAGAGCGCTCCTGAAGACGCGCGCGCGCGCGACCGGCCAACAGTCGATCGGCCTGGCAGGAGAAGAAGTAGAAGAGAGGAGTCTTCCTGGTCCCGGCAGAAAGGAACAGGATCGGTAGGAAACGCGCGCGGCTAACTACTTCCGTGCTTCCGCGCTTCCGTGCTTTGTCCGAATCCTCGTCCGGGATCCCTCGGCCGTGAAATTCCCCGTGAAATTCCCCGTGAAATTCCGCGGCCCGATCGCGCGCGCGACCGTCTCATCACGAATTCATCGATCGCCACGGGAGGCGGCGAGGCCCGGCGGCAGCAGGGGGCGGCGGGGGGGGGAGACGTAAGACAGATAAGATCTCCTTTCTCCTCCTCGAGGTGCGAGCACAAAAGCACGCTGGAACTAAATTCGCCGGCTAACGCCGACGACGATGCCTGCTGCGCGCAGCCGACAATCACCTCCCGACCGGGACGGATCAAATTGGTCGACTCGGCGGAAGACGCGGGGGGCTCGGGAAACGGCAGTTTCGGAGGCTCAATCGGCTCGCGACTCAGACTGATAGAAGAATATAGTTGAATTAACTATAATCTATCAGTATATTTTATAGTTCATTTTGGCGTCAACCATATTTTCATAGTTGGTGGAACCTGCAAAATATAGTAGAATAAACACAAATATATAGTCAATGGTTGTCTTAAATAATTGTTTAGTTACTTTTACCACATATATGTTAATTTCTCATTCACAAATGTAGTGAGATTTAATATTCATATAGTTATCATATAGTTAGTCTGTCATCATTTAGCAAATATTCTGGCAATATTCACTATATAAAAGAGTTACTTTACCTACCATTTTATGGATTTGTATCCATACAGTAATTTTAGTTTGACTTACTATAATTCTTAGTAAAAATATTATATGGTTGGTTATACTATACTTATATCGTAATTATTACCGATATTATGGTAATACTTACTATAAATATGATATTTTGGACTATAATTTAGTTACTATATCATTACAGTTCCAAATATCATAATACTTTTCTCTCAGTGCAGACTCCAACGCGCGCTGTCTTTGTCGGGAACAGCGCGACTTCCACCCGTCCTTGGGTAAACACCTCATCGATTTTTTTCATTTTGAAATATGTTACAAAGGACGAAATTCTGAGTGACTTTTCCCAATACGATTATACGGGGGTCGCTTATAGTTTCTGAGATATCTGACTCTAAAGTTTTATAATTGTACGTTGAAGTGTATTTGAAGTAGAGGTAAATATATAGAAAGGGCTACACCTCACCGGTGTTCTTCATTTCGAAATACGTTATAAAGGATGAAATTCTGAGTGACTTCCTGATGCAACTATATGGGAATCGCTTATAGTTTCCGAGATATTTGATTTTAAAGTTTGGGAATTTTCATTATCCTCGAATTAAATTCCAGATATCATAAGCTGACGTTATTTACAGTACAAACCAATACAATCCAAACAGTTAATCCGAACATAGCGTATACATAGATGCGCAACCAAGCTTCCGGGTTTCACACATGGATGCCGCTAACGACACATGTAGTCGACATACATGTCTGAAGTTGTGTTTTTTTTTATAGCTTGGACATCTGTTAACAATAACCAGTCGTAATACCAACACATATCGCGACGCAAAAATATTTTTTCTAACAACGAAGATGTCGAGTTTTGTGCCAAATAAACAGCATTTGCGGGAAGCTGTGCTTTTCTGCTTTAACTTGAAAAGAAGTGCAGCTGAAGCACGTCGTTTGCTTGAGGAGGCCTACGGCGAACATGCACCATCGAAAACTACCTGAAGATTGGTTTAAACGCTTCAGAAGTGGCGATTTCGACACTGAGGACAAGGAGCGCTCCGGAAGAACAAAAACCGGAAGAACAAAAGCCGGAGAACGCCGATCTGCAAGCGTTATTGGATGAAGATGATACGCAAACAGAAGATCAACTTGCGGAGCGGCATTAAACATGACTCGCCAAGGTATTTCCAAACGTTTACATGCCATGGGAACAATTCAAAAGGAAGGAAAATGGGTGCCGCATGAGTCGACTGAGAGACGGATGGAAAATCGAAGAGCCACTTCCGAAATTTTGCTTTTGCGGCGTGAAAGAAAGAGTTTCCTGCATCGAATTGTTACTGGCGATGAGAAGTGGATATATTTCGAGAATCCCAAACGCACAAAATCGTGGCTTTCACCTGGCGAAGCATCAACATCGACGGCACGGCCAAATTGCTTCGGAAAGTAGACAATGCTCTGCGTTTGGTGGGACCAGAAAGGAATCGTGTACTATGAGCTGCTGAAAAGAAGTCGGGCGAAACTGTCAATGAGCATCGCTACCGACAACAACTGATCAATTTGAACCATGCATTGCTCGAAAAACGGCCAGAATGGGACACGAGACACGAACGAGTGATATCGCAGCACGACAACGCTCCGTGCCATCGCACTTTCATCGTCCAGGACACCATCAAAACGCTGATATGGGATCTGCTATCGCACCCGCCGTATTCGCCAGGTCCCTTCCGATTATCACTTGTTCCGGTCGATGGTGCATGGCTTGGCTGGGCAACACTTTGCAACAATTTCGAAGAAGTGGTTGGGTTTCGGTCCACAGACATTAGCGTCGTTTTATCGTCGCGGTATTCATGTATTGCCAGAGAGATGGCGAAGATGTGTAGGGACGATACTTTGAGTAAACCATTTTTTGTATTTCTCTTGAAATTTTCCATTTTTCATTGATCAAAAAAACCCGGAAACTTAGTTGCGCATCTAGTAGTAGAAATATAGGAAACAGTACATACAAGCGCACCCCCGCCCCAAGAAAATCCTAACCTAGCCTAACTTATTGCATCTTTATATATCGTTGGGCGATGTTGAAAAGATCTCCTCAAAAGCTACAACACCTAATTATATGCAGATATTACAATAAGTTAAGTTGAGCCAGGTGATAGATCTTAAGAGAACTTTTAAGAACTTCTTCAGAGAACTTTTCAACAATATCCAAAAATATATAAAAATGCAATAAGTTAGGTTAGGTTAGGTTAGGATTTGTTTGGGGAGGAGGTACGGGGGAGGGGCGGAGCCCCTCTCCCGCTTATATGTACTGTTTCCTATATTTAAAGTGAATGAAAACTGCTTGTCTACTTCAAATATACTTCAACGTGCAATTATAAAACTTTAGAGTCAAATATCTCAGAAACTATAAGCGACCCCCATATAATCGTATTGGGAAAAGTCACTCAGAATTTCATCCTTTATAACATATTTCAAAATGAAAGAAATCGGTGAGGTGTACCCTTTTCTATATATTTACCCGCCCTTGTTTCGCGCGAGACGACCGGCTTGATTTTGTCGCTTCACGCGGATTTGCATCGCGCGCGATCTCGCCGCGAACCTTGACCTCCTCAATTTGAAATTAAATCTCCTGACTCTGATAAATTCGCCCCCGAGAGGTCAAACGAATAAGCAGCGAGCCCCAGGCATGACGACGAGCATCGAGCCGGTCGTTCTACTCCAAACTTGTCCCCAAACACGAGATGCTCAGAACCGCATCAGATCTGAGCTTCTCTGAGTCGAATCACGATGATGATGTCCTGGCGTGATCGTTCGACTTGTGAGAAACTCGCGTCTCGAAATTCAGCTCAGAGTGTCTCAGGTGACGGCGAGTTCCAAGAGTAACGACCACCGTACGGGAGGAACTCGGAGGAAGTTTGCTCGGACGATACGCTGACGAGCGCGGAAAATAAACCACGCCGACTTGTGTGATTCCTCTATTGTCGATCGTTCCAGACCCACGCAGCGCGGCGGGGGGAGGGGAGGGGGACGCGCCCGCGTGCGACTCGCGTTTTCACGCGGGTTCGGACGAAGGCCGGCGCTCGAGACCGTCCGACAGATTTCTTCGAGTGCCCTTTCGATCGAGGGCCTCGTCGTGTATTCATCGATCGCGCTCAAGTACCCGGCGAGGATCACTCGCATCCTCAGACATGCCACGCCACTCTACGAAGCGGAGCGCGGAAGCTGCGGGTTGGGGTGCGCCCACAAACAATGGGGTGCGCCTCGGCCGGGCTGCTTCGGCCGAGAGGAGAGAGAGAGAGAGAGATGGAATATTTATTAGCTCCGAGTCCCGGGAAGAGAATCGCGCACGCGCGCGCACTCGAGGGAAGAAGAGGAGGAAAGAAAAAAGAAGGAAGAGTAGAATTCGGGGCTGAGATTTCGGCTGAGATTCTCGGTCCGAGACGAGACCGATTCGCCGGCTAATCGAGAGATGTGTCGGATTAGTTTCTCCCCGAGACAGCGAGCTCCCTCGATCCACTCGTCTTTCCTTCTTGTTTTTTTTTCTTTTCTCACCAAGCGGGGAACTCGGCGCGCGTACGTGAATTATCGAGAAGCCAGGAATCGGAGGGGGAATAAACACCCGAATTGAGAGTAAAAGATTTATATCCCGCGAAAGATCCGCTGGATCTCGAGCTCCGTCTCGCCTTGGGAGATCTGCCTGTCGACTGACGAGACGCGATGCGAAAACATCGCGTCTAATTTCTCCCAGCTCCTCGAGATTCGCGAGAAATCGCTAATGCGGTGAAAAATAAAGGGGGAAGACGCCGCGAGACTTGATGCACGTACCGAGACCGGGGACTCCGCGATAATAACTCGCGCGAAAAGGAAACGCGGTCTTAAGGGGATAAAAAGCGGACTGCCGACGCGGCGGCGGGAGACTTGCCGAATAGAGAGAGAGAGAGAGAGAGAGAGTGATAAAAGCGGCGAAGGTGAGTTCGATACTCACCCTCCGCATGCATTGAATAGGCGCAAGTATGTTTACCTATGTGCGCCGGTATATAATGCACGTTCAAGCAGCGCCGGCTGTGAGGCGCATCGGCACCCCAAGCGAAAGCCCGCGCTCGCGGGAGGAGGGGAATTTTTTAACGCGCCCTCGCGCGCAACCCCAGCCTGCGTGAGTCGAGAAAAATTTACATTTACCGCAGCAGATCGAGTAAACGGAAATCAGGACGAGAGAGAGAGAGAGAGAGAGAGAGGGAGAGGGAGAGAGACGAGAAACGATCCCGGCAAGAAGGATCTGCCGTAATGACATTTGCATTGCGAGGTTGCCGCGAGAAAAATCGATGTCACAAACAAAATGGACGAGATCTCGCCCGTCGCGGCGGAGATGTTTGCGCGTAATTTTTTAACGCGCAAGTTAATCTGATTCTCTCTTCCCCGCCGCGTTTCGCGTCTCGCCCCACCAAATGCAATCTCCCGGCTCCTGAATTTATCAAGATCGTAGCAACTGCGTGAAAGAATCAGCACCGGCGTGTGCAATGTTTAATGCGAAAGAGCGCAACGATGCGGCGACAAGATTCCTCGCGAAGAGACGAGTCGCAAGAATGCAGACTGAAATTTTCCCGCTGTCTCTCTCTGCGCGAAGTATCGTCCGCTTCTCTTCCGCGCGAGTCACTAAATATTCCACACCTCCGGTATCTAAAGCATCACCCTCGACGAGGGTGGATAATTTACCCTCCGTGATTGGCGCCCGTTATGATCACCCCTAAGGCCGGCGTTGCATTTGCATCGGCATGTGACCTCTCTCTCTCTCTCTCTCTCTCTCTCTCTCTCTCTCTCTCTCTCTCTCTCTCTCTCTCTTTTTCTCTCTCGATGCGCGCACACATACACAACGGCTATAATAGCCATATCGGCGGGACATAAATACGACCTCGCGAAAAGCGCCGGGAAAGGAGTGTAACTTCGCGACGGTGCATGCGTATGCATATGCATTCTTTCTTCTTACGATGCCGGTACCGGGACACCGGTTCAAAAACGGTTCCACACGTGAATAATTTATACGGCGTGTCTTACGAGATGGCAAAATACAGGCTAGCGAAGGCGAGGGGAAAGAGAGAGGCAGGGAAGGAGAGAGAGAGAGAGAGAGAGAAAGCGCCCTTAAATATGTATTACGCTGGAACTGAATAACGCGAGAATAATTCATATCAGACCGGGATGAAATTGCAGACGACGGCCTTTCATGAATGCGTCGTTGTCGTCGTCGTCGTCGTCGTCGTCGTCGTCGTCGTCATCGTCATCGTCATCGTCGTCGTCATCGTCGTCGTTGTCGTTGTCGTCGTCGTTATCATCATCGTCGTTGTCGTTGTCGTCATTGTCGTCCTCGTCGTCGTCGTCGTCGTAGTCGTCGTCGTCGTCGTCGTCATCCTCGTCGTACTGATACCCGTATATTTTCCCAAGAGAGAAAACTGTCCGCAAGCACGTGCCGGGTCGTCAATGAACGTAACTTGGTGCAATCGCGCGTGATGACGCATTACACTGATCCGCCAATTGGAATCTCCCGCGACCGCGTGATAACGCTTTATCCGTCCGAGAGAGAGAGAGAGAGAGAGAGAGAGAGAGAGAGAGAGAGAGAGAGAGAGAGAGAGAGAGAGAGAGAGAGAGAGAGAGAGAAATACCACCGATCCTCTCTTTCCTTCTTTCTTCTTTCTCTCTCTGGCGGTCGACGACGGTGGGAACGAGTCTGTCCGCCAATGGAACATGAAATATCGCGAGCTGACGCTAAATATTTTCCGGCGCTATTTTCAACGCGACGTCGCGGCGCGGCGGGCAAGAATCGAGCGAAAAAGCCGGGGCGCGCGCAAGTGATTGGCCTTTTTCAGCTTTTTCGACAACAATAGGCAAAAAAGGGGGGAGGGGGGGAAACAGAGGGAAAATAGTCCGTTTCCGCGATTTTAGTCAATCTGTCTTGCTCGATATTCAATATTTGCCCTGTAAATACTTCCCTCGCAGCGGCAATTGTGAGCAATCGCAAATATTGTCGCGCATTCATCGAATACACGCACTAGCACGCAAAAAGCAATGTTCCCCATGTGCCGCCGGAAATCTCGCGATCAATCTTCCTTCCGTTCGCGCTCTTCCTTCCTTCCTTCCTTCCCGCCCGCCCACCGCCGCTTTTTCTCGCTTTCGTCCGCTCAGTCTTTGTTTCCTCTCCCGCGGCGCTCGCTACCGGAGAAAGGTCCGCGCTCCTAAAAGCTTCCTCGTTCTTTCTGTTCCTCGCGCGGGCCTCGGCACGCGGAAGCTCGGAAAGTTCGCGACTGGACAATGAATGCCGCTCGGTGAAACGACGAGGAGGCAAAAAGGAATAAACGGTGGGACAGATGCGCCGCGGAGGTTGGGTGGGCGGCGGTCAGGGAAGTGGACGGAAAATAAAGGGAGAAAACTCCAAGGACACCCGCTCTTCCTCCTCCTCACGCGGATCCTTTTTCCCCGGCGGCCCGGTGCGGCGCGGGGAACGACGACGACGACGACGGTGATTCTTTCCGTCGACCGGCGAAACTTTACCGTCCGTCAAACGAGCCAATGTTTACCGGGCCGGACAAAGAGAAGGAGGAGGAACGGACGACGCTGGATGATCCGGGAGTTTTCGGAGTATCGAGCTTCGTTCGCGCGCCGGACTGGACGCTCGCTCGCGTCGCCGTCGACATTTTTTTCTTGCTGCCAGCTGCTCGAAATGCCGAGACATAGAGTGTGTCTAATGACCGAGTAATCATCGTGACATACCTAACGATCCAGATGAGGGAGGGAGCAGGGCGAGGAATTTAGCGCGAACGATGTCCCGAGAGCAGAGCAGAGCAAGGACGAGAGGCGTTTCCCGCCGGAAACGTTCGTCCGCCTGTCATATTTGAAATTGTATCATGTTTTACTGGGAGAGCGAGCGCTTGTAATAAAAGACGAACTTCACTTTGTACCGTCTCTCTGCTCAGCGCGGGGAGCAGCAGCCTCGTTGCGTGAAGCATGCGCCACGTTAATAGCCTGCCGGCAACAAAGATCGCGAGGACGGAATCTGCGGTATCGCGAGCGCGAGCGCGATCCGACGAGAGAGTGCTGAGCTTTCGCGTTTGGTTGCATGAAGGATTCCCCGGCAGGAAGCCGGATTTCGGACAAACTTATTCGCGCGACGATCATGAGCGAGCTTAATTAGTAGCGAAAACGAATAATCCGCGGGAGCCAACCTATTTAACTTGACTGTAACCGATGTTCGCAGACGAAGAGAGAGAGAGAGAGAGAGAGAGAGGGGGAAAAGAGAGATAGATAGATAACTCGATGTCTCTCTCATGTGGTTCGAGTGACTCGATTTATCCGGGCGTTTAAAGTCCTCCGGTGACATTCGACGAACGGGGTGAACCTTCCGGGCTCGCCTCGATGGCGACTAACCGGCGCGAGATTTCTTTTTAGTGCGACGGAGTTAATTAACGATTCCCTCCACGCTCGCTCACTCTCCAGTTCGCTTCTTTCTCCCTATCGTTCTACCTTTCTTTCTCTCTTTCGAGCCCTTTCGTCTTCCGGCTCTCTTCGCCCTCCTTTTGCCTTAAAACCTGTCTTTTCGCTCGTCGCGACTTCATCGTCGTCACATCCCCGGAAACTCGTAAAATGCTCGCGAGTGAGCGAGCGAGCGAGCGAACGCGCGGGAAGCAGCGCGATTTTAATGAGATTCATTTCGTTACGCCGGCATCAAAGCCGGAGCCGTAACTTTGCCTCCGCATGCGGCTACGTTACTTTCAAAAAAGTACGGCCTCCGTTCCGGAAGTTCCGCGCCGCGCCGGCGTCTCGGCCGCCGCTTCGTTCCGTAATTACGCGTCCCGAGCGGGGAAAATAGGCGCGCGTGTGCGGGAGAGGGAGAGAGGAGAGAGAGAGAGAGAGAGAGAGAGAGAGAGAGAGAGCGAGCGAGCGAGGGAGAGTCCGACGAGTTTTCTGTAACGCGACTACATTAAAGTAGCGAAATGAGGGAATTACCGAGAGCCTCGGCGGAAACCGCATTTCGCGAAACACCGCCCTCAAATCGTAAATTCGAAACACGACGATGGTCGGTCGGTGGTTTTCGGTACGGGCGTGGCGCGCGTTTGGAAAATGAAAGTATTCGTGGGCCAAGTTAATTAATCGAGGAATTAATGTTCGGGGGAAATCGACTCATCGTCTCTCTCTTCCTCTCTATCTCTCTCTGGTTATTGCGTTCGTGTAATTTTCTTCACGTCCTATGAACACGCACTGCGTTCTCGCGAATATCCTAGTCGAAATTTTGAATCCACATCGATCCTGCAAATCCCGTCGAGTTTGCGGAATCGATACACACACACATACACATACGAGATATGACGCTATGCTATACAATTGAAGGAAGTAATGAGGAATTTTTCTTCTCATAAACTCTTTATTTATCTTTTCTTTGATAACGTTGGAAATTCCGATAGGATTTTTGTAGCCCTGAAAAGGGCTGAAAAGGAGTTGCGAGGACAAACATGGTTATATATCTAATAATGCTCTATATCGGTAATTTAAATCAATACTTAAATTTGAATTCGGCACAATGACAGGACTGAACAAAGGTGAGAAAAAAAGTTGGGAGATTTCCAAGACTGGGTTTGTTAGCATTATTAGAAGCACAAATTGGCAATTGTTGAAAACTTATATTCAGGCCGGTATTTGTAGCGTATGATTTGACGAATAATTGCTTCTTATATCACCAAGATATATCTGTATTTCTTTCACGCAAAAATCGACGTCTCAAACGACAACACGATAACAGCGTATGAACGCGAATTTGTGATTGATCAAATGCTCTCGATCAAAGATGGTAAATAATTTATACAATTACACGAACACCGGCCTTAAGGGTGGATTCTAAATTTCGACTCGGACGTGTCCCCTTGCTTTCGAAAAATTCGAACGCGAGGAATTCCGTTAATATCGGTAATATCTCGCATGATAAAATTTGACACACCTGGATACATGATGTATCGCTGCCCGCCTCCTGGTGTCCTGTGTCCTCCCGTGTCCTGGATCCCTGAATCAGCGTCCTGTTGCCAGCTGCGTCGTCGCGGCTCTCCAGATATCCCTTTGGGGCACTTGACACTGACACCGACACTGATACTCGCGTACGCATGATTCGATCAGAGAAACGCGACGCCGGCGACGGCTCGGTTGAACGTTTCGCGAAATTTCTCACCCCATGAGAATATAATTTACGCGCTCCGCGTCACGGTGTGGCGTCGTTCGCCGACTCGAACCGTTGTCACGCGGTAAACAGGACAGGTACGCAGCGCACGAGTGTATCAAAACAATGGGCGAAGTCGTGACTCGTGACCCCCACCAGTCGTCACTGTTGTCGCTCGGCGTCGAAATCTACAAAGGCAAGGGAAAAAATAGAGACTATGCGAAAACGAGAAACTAATTATTTCATATTCATGTGCCGTCTCGCGCTAATTTTTACTCGATTATTTAATACTCGCTCGTCGTCGAGGTAACGGGTGATTTTAACCCTTTAACGCCCGACTCTTTTATCAGTGTTTTAAGAATAAAATTTGAGTTTTTTTTTTTTAACTGAGACTATAAGTAGCGATAACCAAGACAAATATCAGAATTTTATACCTACGAGAAACTACCTTTTGCAAGCAGAAACTACTCCCAGAAGCGAAAAATACGCCCGATCGGTTAAATTTTGTTTTTAGTTTTAATAATATATCTTATAGATCACCATTTAGGTAGTTAATTGTCCCTTCATTTTTCGCCGCATAAAAAACTGTAGGTCATCGAAAATACGTTGGTTTCTTGATTTTCGTGTCCACCATATCGGATTCGCCATTTTGAATTTCTGTATTCTTTTAATTTCACATTTCGCATCTGAGAAAGATTCCAAATGTATAAAATTATAACAGATACCAATCTGTTCATTTATAGTGCACTTCTAGATCTAGTCAGTGACAATGCTAACTATGCCTATTTGGAATTTGACAAAACATGTTATCATTAAAACTGAGCAAAAAACAGACTAAACCGAATCTACATACAATCTACATACCATTTCTTAGAAGAAGAATTCACCTTTACCATGGTGCAAAAAAGACACGAAAATATCTCTTTTTTTGACTAAGTTACGGATTCTGAAATGCGGATTCTGGTAATTATAGTTACCAGTAGGCGTTAAAGGGTTAACATATCGGGAATCAAAATCGAAAATGCAGACGGAATACCGAGACGATGGAATATTAAATGATTCTCAACACCTCGTGAGATGCTCACGGCGCGACTGAAGCCCCCTCCCCCCTCCGCGCACCGGAGCTCCCCCGCGAACTACTTTTTCAAGTTTCGAGCCTGGGAAAACGACAGCAGAGGAAGCAGCCGTCTGCAGTATCGAGGGACAATAGCTTGTACAATGTATAACATCGGTATAAGCCCGGAATTCTCCGCTGGTCCTTCAAGTTGAATGGAACTTGTGGAGTTAATGCAGGGCCAAATTTTCGACTCTCGGCTTACTTCGTCGAATATTCTACGAGAGAGAGAAAGAGAGAGAGAGAGAGAGAGAGAGAGATCCTGAATTACAGCGAACACGATAGCACAGCCGGGAAAAGCATTCGCGGCAGAATGCTTTTACACGCGATAAACTTATCGGGAGACTCCTCTCCCCCTCCGCTGCATCTTGCCTCGCGCGCGCGCGCGCGCGCACCTGCTTCATTAATATCTTTAATAAATATTCATGACGCCCTCCTAGTAAATGTACTCCTCGTAATAAGAAATCATTTGTAGTAAAACACAGCGCGCGTCGGTGCACGAGTATTCTTTTTTAACCATCAGCGGACAATGGCGCCATTGTCTCGCGGCAGAGAGCGCGAGGGAGAGAGTGAAAGGGGGGGGAGAGAGGGAGAGAGAGAGAGAGAGAGAGAGAAAGAAATTTCCTCTCTCATCCCGATGATCGATCGCCGGATTATCGATCACGTTCGGGATGCGCCTTCCGTCGCGTGTCTCGCCGCACACGCGCGCCGGTTTTTGGGCGCGCCGGCAATGATCCGTAACTAAATGCAAATGTATGTGGACTGCAGTAAATGCAAATGCAAAGAGACGTAGTCTCAACTTTAAGCCCGCCTAATGCATTCAAGTGCGACGAGAGCAACGAAAGTTCGACGAACTCGCCACGGTCGTGTAAACCGCCGCTTTCCCCCTCCCCATCCCCCTCCCCCTCCTTCCTTCCCACCCGCCCGCCGGGCGCCTTTATGCAAAATCGTAACAACATCGTTTGACTTCATTATTGCGAGTCCGGTTTAACGGTAGCGGGTGCACTCGCGTCGAGTGCGGCGGGCCGGAGAAGAGAGTAACAGATGGGCGAATGAGACGACGAAAGACCGGAACGCGAGCGGAGATGCAGGGGCGGATGACGGAGGGTGAGGCGCGGCGGGAGGGAGGGGGGGTGCAGCCGCGTAAAGACCGTATCACACTAGCGACTCGCGACTGCGGCTGCGATTGCGATTTTTCCTCGAGCGATCAGAAAGCCGTCCAAAGGACAGTCCGCGAGTCGCTGCCTTCCGATTGGTCGAGGAAGAGTCGCAATCGCAATCGCAGCCGCAGCCGCAGTCGCGAGTCGCTGGTGTGATACGGCTATTACGCGACAAGTAACGCGACGCGACTACGGCGGCGACGGTCGAAACGCAACGCAACGCGACGCAACGCAAGTAACATAACGCGAGCCTCGCGAGAGCGCATTGTTAGGTCCACACGCGAAGGCCCAAATAAACATCTCCGCTCCGAGAAGCGACAGACCATTGTGGCGCGGCAGACTTCTTTTGTTCTCGCGCTTCGCATTGTTGCGCCGGGGGGATGCTGAAATATCAACGATAATTGTCGACCGCGACGCGACCGACGGCCGCGTATATCCCGCGAGTGCATCCCGAAGGGTTGGACATGGAGGGTGCGGTGACAGGGTGGAGAGATTGGGGAGAGGGGGGAGGGGAGGGGGGCAGGAGACGCCGCAAGACGCGGATAATTATCACGCGGGGTGGCCGGCGAATCAATCCGCGCTCGCGCGCACAATGCGTGCGCTGAATCAAACACGGCTCCATCAAAGACAACCCGATAAATTGCCGCGCGAGCGTTGCCACTCCCGCCGAGGCAATTATGCAAACCGCACTCATTAACGAATGCAAAGTACACTAGAGAGGTCTCGCGGAGGAGGCGGCGGAGGATCCGCGTACAAGCCGGATCGACACATTACTCGCTCGCGAGTAATTTATCCGCGTTTACAGGCATGCAAATGTACGCGGAACGCGCGCTACGCCCCGGCGAGTAAACACCCCCTCCCCTCTCTCTCTCTCTCTCTCTCTCTCGGTTCACGGTGAGTCCTCTCTCGATTATCCCGGCGGCGTGATATCTAATTCACGCGATTCAAGCGAATCGATCATTATATCACCGCGAGTGAATAATTATTATTTGATTCACCGAATCTGTGCGAACCGACGGAGAGAGAGAGAGAGAGAGAAAGAGGAAGAGAGAGAGAAAAAGAGAAGGGAGAAGAACGAGCACGGCAGTGGTGGCGTTTCGCACGAGCGAGACACGCTCCGTGTATTTTTGCGCTTCCTTCCTTTTTCGTCCGCCCGACACGCAGATAAAATGAAAATTAAGGTCGTGACTTTTTAGAACGCCTTATATATTTTTCTCTGCTGTGTCGCCCGTTTTCTCATTCCCCCCTCTCTCTCTCTCTCGACTGTTATATTTGCGCCCACAAGTGTTTCCGCGATGGAAATTTTTTCGTCGCCCGCTCTCGCAGCGTTGCATTTATGATAAAGACACGGGGAGAGGCGGACAGGGGAAAGGACGGGGGTTGGGACGGGCGATCTTCGGACGCGGCGGAAAATTTTTAACATTTGCCCGCGCTCTCTCCGCCGTTTTTAATATTGTTTACCGGCGCGAGCTCAGCTCGACTCGGTGCGACGCTTATGCAAATTCAAACGGTCCTCGCGCCCGAACAGGTTTCACCCTCCTTTCCCACCCCCGCGCGCGCATGCGCCAGCGGAAGGACGGGCATGATATTAAATGCGTTCGGGACGAGTGGAAGTTTCGCGGATTGAAATAATAACGGCCGACTCGAACTCGGTCCCGAGCATCAGACTGAGTTTAGACGGAGTGCCCTTACGTTTAATTGGCCAACTATGGGGTTAATTTCATTCCGTAAACTTCAGTTAGGCCAATCGTTCGTTGTTGGACGAGCAAATATTCGCCTCAACTTCGGTCTTATCTAGTCCCGTTGTCCGCGGTTTAATTAAATTAAATTCGACTCGGAGTCTTCGTTAACACACAGCCGCGTGCGTTACCACTCTGCGAATCAAGACGGATTCCTCTTTTGCCGGGGCCAAGGAGCGAGGGGGGGCGGGGGAAGACTTGAAAATAACCCGTCACTCCTCGTGCATGGGGACTCGCGCACAAGAGAGAGCGAGATTTTCCGCAATGCTCGCGAGGCGGAATGATTTGTGTTGGAGATTAAATGATACAGAGCGCCAAACGCGCACCGCAAAGCGCGTAAAGCGTAACGCCGCTTGCAGCAGCAAGAGCGGAGACAAGAAGGAGGGGAGGAAGAGAGGAGGGAATCGCCGAGAGGACGAAATTAAAAAAGCAAAATTTGCGAGAGAGGCGTGTGACGAATTCTCACGTCGCGTCGGCGGGAAATTTCCTAGTTTCCCACGCCGTCGCGTCTCTTCGCGCACTTCGCCTCGTCGATTTTCAAACGGCAATAAAAATCGCTCGGGACCCGCGGCGGCGGAAACGCGACGAAATATAAACGCGCATGCTCCCGACGTGGCTTTCCTTCGAGGAAGTGAGTGAAGTCTGTCGAGCTGCGAGCAGAGTTCGAAATAGCGAGAGAGGAAGAGAGAAAAAGACAGAAAGGGTGAGAAAGGGGGGGGGGAAGACGCGACGCTTGTTATATACACTCGCGCGCAGCATGTCGCCGCGCCTCTCGCGACGGCGTTGTGTTCCGGCTTTTCTAATGTCGCGACGGCAACAGGAGGACGGCGAAGAAGAGGGGGGAGGGGGACAAACAACGGGCATCGGTAAATGCAAATACGCGGGGAGTCTGGAGACGGCGCGGTGTCCCTTCGGTCGAACCCCCGGGGTTAATGCATTCGAGTGTAGCGCGTGACGTTGTTTGCGCGACGTATGCTTGTATGCAAATGCACGGTAAAGAGGACATCGTGCGCTACACACGCGGGACCCAGTAATGTCGATCTCTCGATTGTCGATATTTCGACGGTGCGTTATGTAAATATAAACGCTACACAGCCGCCGCCGCCGCCGCCGCCGCCGCGCGCGCTACTCTCGACGCGACCGCTCTCGCAAGCGTCTCTCCTCGTCGTCGTCGTCGTCGTCGTTGTCGTTGTCGGCAATAATATGCCGGACACACGGAAAATTCCGCTCGCGAGCCGAACAAGAGCGCGCCGAGGTTTTTTCACAGCCGCGGATTTGGCTTGAAAGGGCGGCCGAAAGTGCACGCTCGCCTCGCGAGGAATTGCCGATTCTTCTCTTTCTCCTGGAGAAAGTCCGAGGTGCCCGTTCGAGTTCTCTCGCGCCGCGAAATTGCGCGCCGGCGACGATTGCCGTCGATCGCAACGCCGCGCAAAAGACAACGGACGTCCGCGCGCGTGAATTCCCCGTCGTGTAGATTCAGCGCTGAGTGCTAAACGTAGTCGCATAGTTCTAAGTTTCACAGTCGGGGTAACGCACTACATACATTTCACGCAAACAAGGGCTGCGAGAGATCAGGCAGCCACATTCGGCGCTAAGTGCGCGGCTGATAGCACGGGTCTTGCGTTCGATAAATTTAAAGCCGAGCTGCCGTTGTCGCCGCAAGCGGCGAAGAAGCGCGCGGGGCGCCGCGCGCTATCGCCAATCACACGTGATAACCCTCCCCCCATCTCGCCCCCCCCCCTCCCCGATCGATACATCGCCGAACGCGAGTTACGGAATGCAACTACGCGATGATTAAAAAACAATAAACGCGCGATGAAGGTAGCTTGTAAAAGCGCGTTTAACACGTCCCGTGCCGTGCGCGCCAGCGATGAACGAACGGTGCGTGTGTGTTTTTGTGTTGCCGAGTACGCACATTCGTGGGTTGTTGCACACGCTGTAATACATCTGCTCACACGCGAGATACGCGTGTGAAATATGTATACTTCGACATAATGCGCAAATATCTCGCCGTCGCTCGGCCCGCGTAAATAACGAGAGTGGGGAAAATTGTCTGAAATCTGTGGGCGGCGCGTTTAATAAATTAGCCCAGTGATCGATAACGCCCGACTAATAAATTTACACGCGAAAGTTGGCGCCCGCGCCGCCCCCGGGCGGCTTCGTATTCTCGGAGCGAGACGCGCGGGCTAACGATATGAATTAAAGCCCCCGCTTTAACATAACCGAACCAACCGACCGACCGACCGACCCACCGACCGACCAACCAACCAACCGACCGACCGACCAAGCAACCTACGATCGACGCCTCGAAAATCGCGGGACCGGGTCGTGGCACTTTAATGCACCTTGACGAACGGCCGGTGTCGGGCGGGACGATGCGCGGCGGATCAAGTTTGAGCTCCCCGAAAATCACCGCGGTCCCGAAAGATCGCCGGGAGGGGGGAGAATCGGCGGAGCGCCGCGACCTCCGCCCGTGGCTGGGGGCGAGGGGGGGGAGGGACGGGGACGGGGACGGGGGTGGGAGCGGATGTAATTTGCAATCAGATGTCGAAGTCGCAGGACGAAAACAAGGAAGTCCCTCGCACCCGATTGGCTCTCAGCCAGTGACGGATCGCGCGGTCTTGCCGAAGGGGTGGCGTTTTGTCACTCGCGCGACCCTCCGGCCGCACGGCGCGCGAAGGCGACCACCCTCGCGCTGCTAGCTTAACACTCACCTTCCCTCACCAGCAGCAGCACCCGGGCTTCGGTACCCTCGAGCCCGCCACTTCCCCCGCCGCGCAGCCCTCTTCGCCGGCACGAGGGCGCGAGTGAGCTCGAGAGAGCTCGTGTCTTTTTCGCTCGGTGATAAATCAATGCGGGCCGCTATTTGCGAGAGAGCTCGCTCTCGGGCTTTGGCTTGCCTTTTCCTAAACGGATCGCCGCGGTAAATGCTGCTTTTTCGCGCGCACCCCATAATTCACAATTTCCGCTGCTCTCAAAGCTGTCGACCGGTTTTCATCCCTGCGTGCACGCGCCGCCCGCCCGCCCGCGCCGAGACGCAGCCGGGACGCGGGGGTTGTTTGCTCGCGGTATGGGAAGAATGAAATAGACACTCGATGAATTTGGGTCGCGCGACGAGAGCGTTGCATTTTTGCGCGCGCGCTCGCATACGCGAGCGTTACAGCCTCGCCTCACTTCGTGTCTCACCGAGGTGAAATGTGCGCGATCGAGTCTAGCTAGAAGAGAATCATCCTACGCTCTGTATGTAAAATGTAATCAATGTTGGAATGTTTCAATCATGTTTTTTTAATTTGAGCTTGTGAAAAGTGGGTCGCTTTAGGGGGGGGGGTTACATGTGGAGCCATAGCGTTTTCAAGGCTATTTTTACGAATTTTTTTAACAGTGTATTCATTAATGTTCCAAGTATAAAATAAATTTGTCACTATCTGTCTCGAATACAGTTATATTTTATTTTATTCATTTTCTCCAAACATGATTACAGATTGAAAAAAGTTTCATTTCCAATATTTTTTTTTAATATTGGTTATTTTTCTAAATCTGGCTTCACTGCCTTCATATTGGTACGGATTATAATGGCAACTGTATATTTTGAAAATCCTTCTCATTTTTTCGCTTCAGAGTAGCGAGAGACCCGGAATTATGTCGACAGTAAGCATAGAGCTCGCAAACGGATGACTATATTTTTATCTATAATTACAAATTGTGATTCGGTAAAATTTATTTTATACTTTGAACACATTAATGAATACATTAATGAAACTTTCAAGTCCATTGATCTTGCTGTTTCTGTAAAAAAAAAATTGATAAAAATAACCCTGAAAATGGCTTTCCGCGTGTACAAATTCCCTCCTTAGAATTATAAACCGGTACGAGCTTGCTGGGCACGGTAAATGTACTTCTGTCGAACGAGAGAACAATGTATCCCCCCGCCAACATCTAAATTACGAGACATTATCGCGCTCAACACTGCGCTCTTCAGCTTCAGTCCCTCCGCAACATCTTTCTTCAGAATATTTTATATTCTTTAATAATTTAGTTCCCGTTATCGCAACACACGCTACTCAAGTCGTGCTGAAGCTTGTCGTTTGTGTTGGTTCTCTTCTCGCCAATCCTAATTATATCCCCGAGAATCCGATGTTTTAAACCGTATTAGGTTTCAAATATGAACCTTCGCGAGGAGGGTCTGGGCGAGTCCAATATCTCGGGGATGCGCTAACAGGTAGGCACCGCCGCGTTAATTTCGCAAACAAACGAATCAACGGAACTTCGAACAGGCGGCGTAAAGTTACCAGACAAGCTGCTCGCGATCATAAAGACACGGCTGCCTCCGTCGCGGTAAGACGGCTGAAGGAGGGAGTTCGCGATATATCGCGCGAGAGAGCGAGGAAGAAGACCGTATGTATATTTCAGAGGCGGGGGCAGAGGTGGGGGAAAGGATAACTTTAGGACTCATAACGGCGTATTTTCGCGCGTCGTAACTTCCCGCGAGTACTTTGTACACGAAGTACATAAACTCGAATTGAGTTTCCCGATGCCAAACTCCCCTAAAAACACACCCCCTCGCGCGAGAACTCTCTCCCTCTCTCTCTCTCTCTCTCTCTCTCTCTCTCTCTCTATATATATATATATATATCTCTCTCTCTCTCTCTCTCATTCTCTCTCGCTCTCAGTGCGACGCTCCTCCTCCTCCTCCTCCTCCTCTTCCTCATCTTCGTTCTCGTCCTCGTCCTCCTCGCGGAACTTCCTCCACGCGCGCGGCTTTTACGAGACTTATATTATAACAGTATTGCAGTAAACACCGGCGGTTAGCGTTACTCCGCACGACGTCGCGCGCCACTCGCGACAAAGTGGCCCGCTGTAGCGCTCGAATACTCAACGGGGAAAATACATCGAGGGGGGAGCATCCGAGAGCGCGTTTTTACGACTGCCTTTTACTGCCCGCCGGCCGGCGGGACAAAAAATTCGCGCTGCCGATAATGCACTCACGGGATGAGGGGGGCAGAGAGCAGGCACACACAAACGAAGCCGACGAAGCGAAGAAATCGTTAAGATCGCCTTCGTTAAGAAATCAGACTGCCGCGAGACAACTCGCGCCTTCTCGGCGGCGATTCGGCCCTCGAGATTCGCTGTGCTCTCGGGAGGACCTGGAGGACACGATCTCTCGCTGGAGAGTTCGCGCGATCGCGAAACAGCCGGGATTAATCGATATATAACAACGTATATGTTTATACGGATACACGACACGACACGACACGGCGGCGGAGCGACGACCGCGGCACGTTGCGCCGCTACGTGATTTTCGACGTGGCTACGGAATTAACGACGCGCCGGATGTAAATGAGTGTGGAAATGCAGGAGCACGCTGGGGTGCGTCCATACCGCGCGCAATTGCTGACAAACGCAGCTATTTCGACGGCGGGGTCTCTCCTCATCATCAGCGCGATTGTAAGCGTCCACAGCGAAATTCAACGTCTCGGATAATTCGATTGGATTCTGGGGCCGAACTCTCGCCGGGCCGCGTCTCGCGATCGGCGGCGCTTCAACGCGCGTTCGCCAACGACGTCGCGAGCAATCCCTCGTGCGAGACACGCGTTCATATCCGTGAAGCCGTGATATATCAAGTCTATGCATAAGTTTTGTAGGTTAGGTTTAGATGGCGCTAGAAAACGGTGTACTGATATGTTTGAACTAATTATTTTTATGTTGAGCAACCTGCATTCAACTAGATACACGACAGATCGTAACTGTTGACGTAATCTCATTTTTTTAGACTGTTTAAGGGGACTGGAGGGTCAGATTACTGAAAAATCGTGCTTGATTTTGATAATGATTTTGTGACGAACTGAACAAATGTGCAAGAATGAAAATTTTACATGCATTTATATAACATACGAAGAGTAGAAAAATTTTGTTTTTAAACAGATACTCATATATAAATGTACGTCCACTTAAATTTCAAGCGCGTTTTTCTCGAAATTTTGTTGTTCAACTTTTTGCAGTGATTTCTCCGAAACTGAGCTTCGTACCGATTTGAAATTTTAAAGCAATAATGTTTGTTCATGCGGCTCTCAGGCGAACTATAGACAACTCCGTCAAAATATTTCATTTCGAGATATTAATTTTTTTATTGTAAAAGAACTGAAAAATTTGAATGTTTTCCTAATAATAGCTGCCGTTTTGTTGATTTCGTTCGATTTTTTTTCTAGTAGTTCACCGGATAATGATAAGCCTCCTCAAGATTTCTAGCTAAAATTCGCTCTGATCGGACACCACTGAGAGCCGAGATATTATTGCAAAAACGATAACTTGAAAAAAAAAGGAGAGTATATTTCAGCTATATATATTTATACGAATATTTGTTAATAAACAAATTTTTTCTGCTCTTCATATGTTGTACAACTATACCTAAAATTTTCATTCTTGCACATTCATTCAGTTCGTCACAAAATATCAAAAAGATCAAAAACAAGCACGATTTTTCAGCAATCTGACCCTCCAGTCCCCTTAATAATGGAGCACGAAAAAGTGCACACATCCGACATTGCTTATTACCAGGCTTAATACCGGGCGAAACTGTCACTGCGGAGCGTTATAGTCAACAGTTTGAACCGTTTGAACGATAATCTAGAGCAAGGGAGACTGTTTACCGGCAAAGGACCCCGTCCGATTATTTTGCTGCGTGACAACGCTAGACCCCATATATGTCGCTGCGGCGACCCAGCAAACTTTATTCGAGCTCGAATGGGAAGTCCTACCTCACCCGGCGTACTCGCCTGACATTGCGCCTTCTGATTATCATTTATTCCGGTCGATGCAGCACGGTCTCTCTGGCACACGCGTTTCGAAAATGAGGCCGATGTCCGAGAATGAGTCGATGAATTCATCGCATCGAAAGATGCCGCGTTCTTCCGACGTGGAATCTACCTTTTGCCCGACAGATGGCGGAAGGTTGGTAGAAAGCGGGGGAAAATATTTTCATTAAAAAGTAACGTATACATTTCGTTTGGTGAATAAAATAATTCAGCCCAAAAATTCGTCCCCCCGTGTCCGCGTCGTCAAACCGCGTCTATTTTGCGCGCCATTTTACGTGAGAAGAAAAAATATGCAGCGATCTCTCACGAGAGACCAAAATACCACCCACGCACGCGTGACAGTGAAAATTCTTTTTCGCCGCGTCCGCGCATTATCAGACCGGGTCTATTTTACACAATTACGTTGAAAAAAAGAAGAGAGAGAGAGAGAGAGAGAGAGAGAGAGAGAGAGAGAGAGAGGTTCCCTGAGGGAAAGGTTGCCCAGATGAAAGCCTGGCGGCGAACGTGTTAACGTTAAGCGCGGTCACGCACGTTACCGCTGCGTTTCCGCGGACGCGGAACACAATGAAAGTGCATTTTGTACACCCCTATGCGAATAATAAAAAGATTATCGTCACCGACTAATACAGTAGCCGGGCGCGCGCACGCGCGTACGTGCGATGAATATGCAGCGTCCGTGCGTTTTCGAAAAAGAAGAGCGCTCGCGCGTTTTATTCGCTCTCTCGCGCGGTTCAGACGCTTCGCCTCGTGGGGAATGCCGGAGCGACGGCCTTCCGGCAAAGCGGCGAAGAGCCGGAAAATCGCGCGATTTTCAGCCGCTCCCGCGGAACGGAGTCACGATAACAATTTGCAGGGGCTGCGAGAACGCCGCGAGAACTCAGCTATGCGATATCTCGTCGAGCTTTTTTATTCCGCTCAGAAGTCTCCGAAGTCTCATCACAAAATTCCCGGCCGTGGAATCTTCCGCGCGTTGCGCGACGCTATTCGCACAATTATCCCAAGGCCGACCGCGAGCGACCGGAGAATCAAAGAGCGGGTGCGGCCGGCGATTACCGGGGGGCTACAGGCCGCGGAGGGCGGGCGGGGGCGGTGGTCTACAAGAGAGAGTATAATTGGTGATTAATATCATCAGCGATAATTGATTTTATAGCGGCTCGATATTTCCATTCGCGCGCATGTTATTATGCAGATAGGAGGGGAGCGTCCCGCGGTATATAATTAGCCCGGGAATATATCTGCAAATGAAATTATTTTAATATCATTTCCCGTCCCGGACGGAAGATGCCAGTGTTTGTGTTTGATGCGCGGACATATTTATAATACGTCGCGCGCAACAGCGGCGGCGGCGGCGGCCGTCGGGTGATACGCACGCGATGTAAATTACAGCGCTAGCGGATGAAAAGCCGTTTTCCCCACTTTTCAGCGCAACGCCGGAAAATATCAAAAGCCATACCCCCGCTCGGATATCGGAAACGTCGAGTGCGCCGGCCGCGTAATCTCATCTGCCGGCTGCTGTACCATCGACGTCTGTATCTCTCTCTCTCTCTTTCTCTCTCTCTCTCTCTCTCTCTCTCTGTCGTCTCTGAGCGCGTATAATAAAGCTCGCGCACCAACGCCGCGCCGTCGCCGTCGCCGCATTTAGCCGAGCGTTTCAGCGCTCGCGATTCGCGCTCGGTGCTCCGGCAACGTAAATCCGGCGCGAACTGCGCGGGCTCGGTCGCAGTTAACGTTAAACGCTAAACGACGAGTCGCCCAAGTTCGCGCATTTCTGTGAGCCGGCGAAAGAGGAGGCGGACGAAGAGGAAGAGGAGTCGCAGAGGTAGATGAAGAAGAGGATACTCGACGCTCGAGCGGACTAAATTACGGGATTCTTCTCGCGCTGCTCCGCATCGCTATTACAAATAACACACCCACACTCACACACACACACACGCACATATAGAATCGATATTGATCCGCGTGTTTCCGCGATGGCTCGTTAATGCGAGTCTCTCTCTCTCTCTCTCTCTCTCTCTCTCTCTCTCTCTCTCTCTCTTTTTCTCTCTCTCCCTCTCCATCTCCCTCTCTCGAAACTTTCCTTCGTACTAGGCGCGCACGGACGGGCGCGTATATTTCCCGGATAAGTTTTAATATCACCTCGCGGGGTCGCGGGAGAGAGAAAGATCGCGCCAGAAAGTCGGCGAGAAAGGAGCAAGAGCGTCTTGGTCCCGGCGACGAAGACGACGAACGGGAGTTTTCGCGAGGCCGCTCTCTCCGGCCACCGCTACAACTTTCAATCGTCCTCTCCTCGCCGGAGAGTCGCGTCGAATCCGGGCGACGAGGAGGACCGACGAAGCGTCCCGGGAGTGCGCTACGAACGGTCGGGGAAGTCCCGGAGCTTTCCCCCTTCGCACCAAGCCGCCGAACAACGCATCTCATTACCCCCCGCTCTTTCTCTCTCTCTCTCTCTCTCTCTGGGCACTTCGCGATCGAGTACCAGTCGGATTTCCTCGGCGACGCCGTTAAATTTGCTTTCTCTATTAGCGGCACGCGACGCGAGCGAGAAACGAGACGAATCCCCGGGAATTTTACCCGACCCGAATTCCACTCCGCGGCGGCGACCGCTCCCGAGACTCGAGTCCTTTTCCCGGCCTTTCCCGCCCGACAGGATCCCTCGCTCGGCAGGATACACGCGGTCGGGCTAAATCCCGAGGCCGGGATCCTCGCGGGCGAGTCGATAACACGAGCGCGTCGTTACGATGAACGTTCCGCGTCTCCTCGTCTGGCATATCACCGGGAAACGCGATATCGAGATATCCGCGTCATTTTACGGCCGGTGCGAAAGGTCTGTCGGGTTTGTCGAATAAAAGGGAAAGCCAATTATCCAATTTCGCAGGGTCGATCGTCCTCGCGAATAAAGTGGACAATACCGACTCGCTATTTTTTTTCGACGTCTGTATCTTCCTCTTTAATGCCCGAACTTCCCACGAGAATTGAACAGAGGAATGATAGATCAGTCTGATATCATTCTGTTACAACGCGAGAACTTCCCGCGATGTTGCACCTGTGATGTGACGTGTTACGATAAATATAGGACAGAATATCGCGGGTTAATCGAACATGATCACGGATGTGGCCGACAAGTTTCGTCGTTCGATTTGCGGATTAAAATAAGACGGATCGCCGGAATTTTCGCTTCGTCTCTCCTTCTTCTTCGCGTTCGATCAGATGAAAATTTAAATCCCCGGCTCAAGTCTCTACTTTTCCTCCTGGCTCGAGACTCTCGGTTCGACGATGAGTGCTCTCTCTCTCTCTCTCACTCTCTCACTCTCCTCTCTCCGTTTACTTCACCTGCGTCGGTAGGATGCGACGGCACGGTGCTGCGATGCGCCAACAGCCCGCGCTCGCCTTCTCGGTATCTAATTGAACGGATCTAACGCGTTAATTACGATACCGGGGACCGGAGCCACCAATATTTACACCGGTCGACTGCTCGTTACCGTTATCGTTGTTTGCACGCGGCCTCCTTAGAAACAGAGAGCGTTCTCCGATATCGCCCGAAGGCGCGCTGCGCATCGTATCGCTCCCCCTCTCATCGATTTTTCCCAACCCGGCGGAGGGAGATCATCTCTCGTCGCTGTGCGTGCGGCAAACGTGATAAAAATATGCCGGATGGAAAGATAACACGAAGTGTGAGCGAGCGGGGCGGCGCGGCGCGGCGCGGCGGCTGAAGAGAAGAAATTCAAGTGGAACCTTGTGCGAAAAAGGGAAAGATCACACGCGGCCACGTTCTCTCGACATTCGACAAGTCGTTACCGACACTTTCCTCGTATCGCTCGTTCCCGACGCGCCTCGAGCCGAGCTTCGAGCACGTTGCCGCACGAATGCAAGCACGGACCCGTTAATTCACTCGTAACAACCCCTCCTCTTCGCCCACCCCCAGGCCGATTACTATCTGCGCGACCGAACATTACCGTTATCCGCGCGCCATCGTTGCGTTCCGGCGGGCCCTCGTCGTCGCGCTGAGCGAAAAAGGATCAAGAAAATTCGTCCGATGAATACAGATAAGCGCGCGGGCCGTCACTTCCCTCCCCCCCCCCCTCCTCCTTGATGCGATCCGGCCACACGAAGGCGCGTCGTCGTTCTCGTCCTTCTCTCTTCTTTCTTCTCCCCCTTTTCCTCTCCGTATTTTGCCTCGCCGATTCGCCTCTCACGTTCGCGCTCGCGCGCGAAATTCTGTATGAGTGTACTTGGCGGGGATTTCCATAAAATTATTACACGCTCGTACGCTCGCCAAAAAATTTGCATACCGCGAGCATTCGGGCCGAGCGCGAGTGTTCAGCGGCGTCGCGAGAAAGAGAAAGAGAGAGAGAGAGAGAGAGAGAGAGAGGAAGGGAGGAGGGAGAAGCTGAATAAAAAGGTTTCGGCTTCCACCATTTCGCTCTAATCGCGTTTTCGTGTCGTCCCTGCATCGCGCGAACGGCAGACACGAGCTCTCGTGGAATATTTATCGTTTTCTCTTTTTTTTATTATTCTCTTCTCTCGCGCCCTCCCTCGAATACGCGCGCGCGCGCGCGCACTTTTGCCGTTCTCGATACGCGGCGCGCGGTGCGACGAGGCAATCTTCGATTTCCCGAGGAATAGGAATGTTCCTACGGGACGAACGGGGAACCGATATTATTACGGTTAGAGTGGAAACAATTGGAAGCGATGGGAATCGATCGACCGACTCGTGGAGTCTCCGTAGGATTTCTATTAAAAACTCTTTACGTATCTCCATGATGTTCCTCACATTATTATCGTAGGGATGTACAGTGATTACAGTACGATCGAGAATCGTGATACTGACACATACAAGTAATATATATATATATATATATATATATGTATAATCCTTAGCGATATAATACTCTATTTAGTGTCTATTTATTACTTACATATACATATACATATCAAACGCTTTCTGTCCGTAAACTCGCCTTGCCAAACGTACGTGTTACGAAATGACTCCCAATTCTCTCGTACGATCTCTCATTGCGGGTATTGCGGGAGCGCGGAGGGAGGAACGATATTTTTTTTCTCTTTATTAGAAGTCGTCTCTTTATTAGAAGGGTTATCGTGTTTAGAAAAATAAATTGGGAAATATACGCGTGTAGAAAGTAGACTCGATGTCGAGTCGAGCGTTGTCTGAATTAAGTACTCTCAGGAGCGTGAGCGAGTCTCGGATTCGAATTCGCGATATCGCGTGCGCTCAGGATCTTTCACTTCGCGATCACCTCGAGCGGTTCCAGAGCAACGTTGAGTCCGCGGAATGTGTGTTCGCCGAAAGGATAACCGAGAAGAAACTCGCGAGGCCGGTGTTCGAGAAGCGGTCGCTTTTAAGCGCGCGCGCGCGCGCGCCTTCTCGCGCGTCGCGATGAATCTCGAGGGAGTAAAAGGTGGGAGCGCGCGGTGGTGGTGGCAGCGGTAATAGCAGTAGCGCAATTATCGGTTCTGAATACCTCGGGAAAACGTACATTACGCGCACCGGCTACTTGTCGCAGCCGAGAGTAACGGAGACGCCGGAGAAAACCCGGGATGATGATGACCGTAAGCTGCGTCGGCGCCGAGTGGCTAATTCGTCCGCAGCTGATAATCACCATTCTGGGTGATGTAGCGCACCCACGGTAGCGCCTGGTAGCCGCTCTTCTCGATGATCTTCAGGTATCGTACTTGAATACCCGACGTGGTGAAGTATGGAATTTCAAACTTCACTTGGATGGGCGGTTTGCCCTCGACGTCCTCGCCGACGACCGAGGGTAGGCCAAAGTGCGCTCGCATCAGGTACTCCTTACCGCCCGGGAACGACTTGATGATCCAGGTGATGGCGCTCTGCTCCGGCGAGTACTTGACGCTGCCGATTGTGGTCTTGAACTTGGGCGAGTCAGCGTCGTTCGGCACCGGTATCACGATCTCCACATTGTTCGCCGTCGAACGTCGCTTGAATTGCGACCTCGCCTTTATCATGTACTCGACGCGGCTGTGGGCATGCCGCTCGATCACGGACTCGATCCATATGAGGGGTTTCACGTGAGTGTTCAATCGATACGACATCAGCTCGAACTCGCCGTCTGGCGGGATAAACGAGATCGTCCGGTCGTTCTCGAAACGTGACAGTCTCACGCACTGGTGGAACTTGACGTCCTCCAGCTCCACAGACTTGGACTTGCCGCGGCCGGTCGACTCAAACAGAACCTTGTCGTTCAGACCCAGCCTGAGTTCTGGCATTCCTGACAAGTAGACTCTCATCTTTATGGCACCTACGATTTCTGAGCTCAGGACATTGCCATTGGCGTTCGCCAAGAGATTCACCGACTCTATCACGTCGAGGAACACCTCATTCTTGCGGTACTTGATACCTTCTGACCGCCATGAGACAGCATTAGTCACAGCCATGGGGATTCTGGGTTGAATTTCCAGTTTATGACCCTCCTGAGTAATATACTCTTGCAAAATTTTACTGTCAGTGGTTTGAGGGTAACCAAAGTCCAACAGCTCGTCCAAGAGCTCATAGATGACGACAAAGTTGTCTCGTATACTCTCTTCTTCCAATTCTTTGAAGTATTCCTGCATGACGTGTACCACCTTGTGCAAGAACACAAACACCAGGGATATGTTGGCGTTCTTCTTCGTAGTGGATACGATATACAGATTGTTATATTTTATATATGCGTATGTACATTCTGGAGTCTGGATGATAGGAGTGAGATTGCCCTCTTCCTCGCGCTCCATCACCAGTGGCATGAACTTTTCTATGACACCAGTCTCGATGTCGCCACGGTAGTTTCGTGAGATCAGCACCTTACCCTTCACATCCAAAATGTATATCGCCGACGTCGACATCTTGTCTCAGTCTGCAAGCAAAAACAATAAAGAGAGGTTAAAGGTGTCAGCAAAATGCCTCGAGATCCGTTTAAACAAACACTAGCGATGACTACTCTGGCATATTCCTCGTGTAGAATTTGTTGCAAAAAAGCGACTGTTATCGTCGGAATAACGCGTGACTTTGAGATTGAACGCAGCCAATATTACTTGAACGTATAGGTTAGGATTGCCAGAGTAACACAGTTTCCACACGAAATTCGCAGGAATATACGAACTTGCAGAAACCGAGATGCGTACGTTATTGAGGCAAAAATAATGCTGTCAATCGAAGGTCAAGGTTGAAATAGATACGTGACGAAACATTAATTTGACTGTGTGTTTCACTGTGTGTCGAAATGCTTTACACGAAATCACTGGGGAATTCCGTAGGTGCGTGAATGTTTACCTAGGTTGCCCGCAAGAGCAATGAGCGAATCCTTCAAGAACGGCCTCGCTACCGTTTACATTTAGGTACGTGCTTTTCTCCGAGATCGACGCGGTAAGATCAAGCGACAAAAAACAAACCCAACAACACCTCGCGCTGCTAGACTGCCACTGTGGACTGTCACGAAGTTGCTCGAGACTCGCCACGTCGCGCGCATGCGTCAGCGGCTAACTTCACACGGCATATCGACCGCGGCGCTGCCTGCCGTTCGAACGCGTCGTACATACAATAGGGAGACGCTCGCGAGTCGATATTTTGCAGTTTTCGATCAAGTGCGCGAGATAATCGGACGATCGTCCGGAACTGCCGAGAGAATCGCGTCGAGCGAATAACGAGAGTCAAATTTGCTCGCATTAATCAAAGCTAAGCTGAACAATTGAAGAGCACATCCGGAAGAGCACTCGCGTCGAATCAGACAATTTGGCGTTTACCGCGTTCGCAGCGCTTCGTTTTCCAAATGTTGCAGCGGTCATGAGAGCGCGATCAATATCCGCAATTTTTCGCGCGCGGAACAGTGCACTCTGCTCGCCGCCTCAATTAACCTAATTCCCGCTGAAAGAGGATTTACGAATATCTAAGAAGAAGGGAAACGCCCCGATAAGACTATGCGCGCTCCGTTCTCCGTCTCTTAATCCGAGCTCATTCGAGCGAGTACAAATATTTCGAAAATCGCGCTTAATACTGCAGAGGTAAATCCGTACTAAGGCATTTTAATCTGTACCCCGTGTTTCACGAAACATTAAATCCTACTTGAAGCCGTTTCGTAGGAAGCGCGCTGTATCTCTCCGGCGAAGAGCGAGACAGAGAGAAAGGGGGAGAGTGCGGGGGGGAGGGGGGAGGGAGGGAGAGAATAGCACCCTCCGACATTAAGATTCTATGGAACAACTGGAAGTCATTTAATCTCGGCGGGAGATTTCAGCAGCGGCCACTTCGCGAACGGGAGAAAACGATAGCGCTGCAGGCAGGATATACCGTCGAGTTTGAAAACACGAGGAATAGACACGACTGTGTTGCAAGGCAAATTCGACGAGCGGGAATCGCGCGCGCGCGCGCGCTTTTATATTCGAAGTGAGCTTTCCAGATCTTATCGCCCGACATTTAAATAACATCCATCCGATAAAGGCTGCGAGATGGTAGAACTGCACATTCGTTCGTATACATACGAGGTGCATGGGGCAAACTGTCCCTCCCTTTTCCTCTGCTCTTCCCGAAACAACCGAGAGAAACGAAGTCGGCCAAAGCGTCGCCGAAAGAGTCAGTCCGGCGCAGAAGCTAGTCGGCCGAGTGACTGAACGTCTCGCGAAATCTTCGACTAATCGGCAAATGGCCCTCAAACGACAAACACATAGCGGCGCGCGTACGTTCAACGCGGCGCCATCGATTTTCCTCGCGCGTTGTCTGCCGAATATGCCGATAGACGCGGCGCGATAGCGTCGCATTAAACTGACTGCAAATACACGTCGACGGTGATTGCCGGCTTACAGATTCTGTCGAAATAAAACGTTTCGCGCGCATTTCCGGACGAAAAACGTCGACACGCGCGACACGTCGCGTTTCGCGTTTCGCGCGATATAAAAGCTCTCTCTCTCTCTCTCTCTCTCTCTCTCGCTCGCTCGCGCTCACGCCGACAGAGAACCGTAAGCTACTGCAGCTTCATAAAGTATCGGTACTTACCCGTATCCCTTATCCCGTCGAGCCGTGATACGATATACGACGCGATATTACGTGTCGCAAAAGTAAATCGCGCGGAAGGAAAATTATGGGAATAAAAGCGGCCGTCGACGGGCAGGCTCGCTCGCTCGCTCGCTCGCTCGCTCGCATTATTCTTCTATCGCGTAATCGACATTCGCCGACGCGTCGATTTGTTGCGTATTTTAATTGAACACCGCGCGATTCCGCAGCGCTGTTTTAACGCGCCGCGTGCTCGCTGCAGCGTTAAAACGCGATTTGTGCGCGGCGTAAAAGCCCCGGCCGCGTCTAACCGATTGAACGTTTATAACGGGCATCAAAAGGCGCGCTTCCGGCCGCCGTCCGAAAATCACCGCTGTACTCGTTCAACTATTCACAAGCGGTCGATCCAACCGTGTTATCTGCGGTCAGCGTGACGCACCCATTAGGTACTGCGATCGCGCTTATTTTCGCTTGCGCCGACACGATCGGCAGGTCGACGCGGGCGGTTCTACAGCTCGAAAACGCTGGCAACGAACGCTGGCCCTTCTGCCGCTTTTTCGACCGACCGAACGAACAATCACCGTCGACACTTTCAACACCGCGCTCGCAGATAAGTCGGCCGATTTCGATAGCGCGCTTGAGCATCGCCGTCGGTATTCCGAAACGAGCTTTACTTCGCTAGCCTGATCGAAGCGCTGCGAAGCGACAAATGCGATTGCGAGCGCGAGTCGGGACTACGCGACGGATAGAAAATCGTCGCGGCCGTGATCAACATATTTTTGCTATCGTCGAAAAAATTTTATCCTTTTAACGACTGTGCGGCTTCGTTTCGGTGAGATACATTTCGCCGAATGCTCCTGTGCGGTGAATATGTGGGGAAAAAATGCGCGATGTGCACGGCGGCGAAGATAGAATTTCTCTCTCTCTCTCTCTCTTTCTTTTTTTCGTCATTCCCTGTCCGAGGTTTCGACCCTTCTGTTATCCCAGAGAGCAATGAAATTATACCGACGGGCGAGAAGGACGGGAGGGGGGAGGGTTCAACTAGCGGTTCTTTTCGCCGACGCGAATGAATTTAAATCGCGACGATCGAGCTTAACGCGCCGCCGTAATTTATGTTGCGAAAAATTGCGACGATATTTCCGTCCGTCGGATGACGGCCGCGGGATGACCGGTGCGGGCGGCGGGGGATACAATATCATCCTCCCCGTCGTCCTAATGAATACATTAACCGCGCGATGAGCGACGGGCGGCGGCGTACGCGTTCGCGCGTGTGATCAAATTCTCCGGTAGTTTTAGCATAAAATATTGAGATCAGATACGGATCCATACGGCGCCCCGATCGTATGCATCCGGATGTGTTTGCTCGGTAAGCATTCCCCGGTATTTAGGAAAACAGGCTTGGCCGGCACGAGTCCCGATTTCCTATTTTCAATTGAATATCAGCCCGCCGCCGCGCCGCCGTCGCCGTCGACGTGAAACGCGTAGCCTGCACCCTGATAAATATTTCATAGCGATCCCTGGTTACCGCGGGCAACGTCACCGCGAATATTATTACGCGCGAGTACGTCTCGGCGATATAGCCGTGAAACGCGTTATTTGTCGAGACTTGTCAAAATCTGTCGGAGCAATAATCGGGCTAGTGAATAATCGGCGTTCCCGAATTAGTTCGTGCCGATGCGCGCGCGGTTATAATGTTTCTGCGATACCGATACCGATACCGATACGCGAATATCATTTGTGTGAAGAAGATATTTCGCGGTAATACGGCACGGTAATATAAAACTGTTATCGATATATCACCTGCGCGTTGCGCGAGCAATAATGATCAATACCATTACGCAAATGACACCGGTATCGCTTACATCGCCGGCGCGATGGCACCAGCCGGACATCGCACCGGCGACATTGTACACATCGCGCGTAATTAACGCGATGTTATTATTTAGTTACATACCCGATATTTTCCCGAGCACACCTACACTTCAGACGAAGGCGGCGAGTGTCCGTCCGACAGCGCAGCGGTTAAACAGCGTTTCCTCTTTCGTGCGCTACTAACGACACTCCCCGACCGTGAATTAATCATGAGCTCGAAAATCATTCGTCGCGTACGGCTTATGCATCCGGCGGAGTATTCGCCAACCGGGCGAATATTTACCGGAGCACGATCGGGCCGCGCGCGCGCTGAGTCGCGCGCACTGTTTGCGACAAATTCCACGGGAGATTCCATTGTAATTGAACGAGGCTGACTCGATTATAAAGTCAAATCATCAGCAGGTGAAGACGGAAGGAGTTCTTCCTTCCAGCGTGCGAAGGCGAATGCGTTTCTCTCCCTTCGTCGTCTTCCCTTCGCCGGCGTAACTCACCCTCTTTGTCCGCCTCTCTTTTTCGCGCTCGCTCTTACCATGCACGAGCGGCGCTGAATCGAGGTACAGAGACAATGTCGACGGCGTCGTCGCTGTCGTCGCAGTCGTTGTCACCGTCGTCGTCTTCTTGGGGGCCTCCTCTCGCACCGCGTCCAATCCGCGAAGCGCTTCAGAAAGACCGTTCTGAGGAATCTGGGAAACTCACTAAGTCCGCACGAGCGAATTACCGGCGATGTTAAGAAGCGAGAAGCTCTCGACAAAAATTTACCTCTTCCTCTCCTCCATTCCTCACTTTCTCTCTTTCTCCGCCGAAAAGGATAGAATCACCGCTGTCGTGGGATTTTCAGCGGGGCGAAATGTCAGCTTGAATTTATTGCAAAAACTGAAATAATACGCTGGCAGAGACAGCGCAATAACGGGGGCGCTTTCATCAGTCAACGTTACAATTCGACTATAATAAAAAAAGAGGAAGAAAAAATCTAGAGAGGGTGAGAGAGAGAGAGAGAGTGAGAGAGAAAGAAGACGGTTGAAAACTTTTGTCGTATATCTATTTCGAGATTAAACTATTTCGAGGACTCGTCGCAGTGCACCGTAAGAATTCCGAGAACAATTCCCATACGCCCTAAAATTAATCACATGCACCATCGTGCTGCTCCCTTCCCCCCTTTTCCACGCGCGCTACTATTTCCCACGGATGATTAAGGGGTCAGATTACTGAAAAATCGTGCTTGTTTTTGATAATGATTTTGTGACGAACTGAATAAATGTGCAAGAATGAAAATTTTACATGCATTTATATAACATACGAAGAGTAGACGAATTTTGTTTTTAAACAGATACTCATATAAATGTACGTCCACTTAAATTTTAAGCGCGTTTTTCTCGAAATTTTGTTGTTCAACTTTTTGCAGTGATTTCTCCGAAACTGAGCTTCGTATCGATTTGAAATTTTAAAGCAATAATGTTTGTTCATGCGGCTCTCAGGCGAACTATAGACAACTCCGTCAAAATATTTCATTTCGAGATATTAATTTTTTTATTGTAAAAGAACTGAAAAATTTGAATGTTTTCCTAATAATAGCTGCCATTTTGTTAATTTTGTTCGATTTTTTTTTCTAGTAGTTCACCGGATAATGATAAGCCTCCTCAAGATTTCTAGCTAAAATTCGCTCTGATCGGACACCACTGAGAGCCGAGATATTATTGCAAAAACGATAACTTGAAAGAAAAAAGGAGAGTATATTTCAGCTATATATATCGTATATTTATACGAATATATGTGTGAATAAACAAATTTTTTCTGCTCTTCATATGTTGTACAACTATACCTAAAATTTTCATTCTCGCACATTCATTCAGTTCGTCACAAAATATTATCAGAAACAAGCACGATTTTTCAGCAATCTGACCCTCCAGTCCCTTTAATGAATATTAATTCCTTCCTTTTTCGCGGCTGACGATCAGCCGAATCGGCAACGCGCGTCTCGACGCTCGTGGAAGCTACCGAAACGAAACATCCATGGGTCGGGGCTTGATAGGGTTCCGGAAAAATGATAAGATTAAACCCTGAGAGAACCAAAGAGAGCTTCTCGTCGGTGTCGATATTTTCCTCGCTAGCTCGCGCGCGCGCACGCGAATGAAACGTCAAACCGAAGATAAAGTGATGCAGTACGTACAAGGTTGAGAGAGGTCGGCAACGCAGTTATATTACACGTCTATTCCTGGAGCCGCTCCTCTGGGGAATGAGCGAGCTATATCAGAAAGCAAGAGGAGGAGGAGGAGGAGGAGGAGGCGGAGGGCGGCGGGAAAGTTAGAGCCGCCCGGGGGATCGGTACGGCCGATAATTGAGGCTTGAATTAAATTAGCCCCGGTTCCATTCCAGAACGACTGAAAGTCTCGCGCGTTACACACACTACGCGATAACCGAGTTGACCCATGCCGGCCGATCTAATCGCGATTATCGATCACACACCGCTCTTACGCCGAGATTTCATTAGGATCGATATCGCGCTGTCGGTTAAATCGGTTAGGCAAGATGCATAATGGATTAAGCAATCGCACGTGGTCTCCATAGCGATCGGAGAGCCTACTTTTGACTTCTCGACTCTCCGTCTCTCTCCCTCTCTCTGTCTCTTCCTCCCCCTTCCCTTCCTTTCCCCGGCCCGCTCTCGTCGGAACGTTCCTCGCGCGTGATTACAATTAATAATTCTCGCGGATTTCCAATCGGGCCCGACAGTGGAGGTAAGAGTGACGTCGATGGTCAAAGCGACGAGTATAATTCGCGCTTTCCTGCTGACGCAATTGGGTGATGGAGGAGGAGGGACGCGGGAGGGAGAGGGAGAGGAAAGAGGCGGCGCGTCGAATCGCGAAAAATAAGCCGGAAGCGGCGGGCAACTCCTATCTCGTATTTCTCCCGCGAAGGGGCCCGGAAAGTTCTGAATATCAAAGTTGTAATTTATCGTAAGAACTTATTCCGGTGGCGCGACCGTCCCGTATTTATTATCGTCGTCAATTTTTCGTTCCGCGCCACCGAGATGTCGGTGTACACCGCGCAGAATGGTTACAGGATGTACGGCGTGACGCCGTTGCCAAAAGAAACCGTGGATCCTCCCTCTCGCTCGCTCGCTCGCTCGCTCGCCCGCCCACCCCCCCCACCCCCCCCCTTCGTCACCCATTTACGCGAGATAAATTATATTACGCGAGTAAAACGCGCAAACCCACCGACGCTGCTCCGGCTGGCCTCGGCAACCGGCGACGAAACATAACCGCGCCGACTAAGTGGATTCACTTAAGAGTTTAATCATTTATGTACGCCACGAGAGTCTCTTTTATGCGCGCGCACGCGCCGCGACATTATAACGAGAAAATCCATTAAGACGCCTCGCCAAACGACCAGACGATTGAAACAAACGAGAAGAAAAGAACAAAAATCGCGGCGGTCCCTGCCTCTTCGAGTGAGAAATTGCCGCTCGGCGATGACGCGCGCGCGTTACCTCCTCGCAGCTCTCGCGATTGTACCGACCGGAGAAATTGGTTCGTACTACGTGTATAATTCCGCAATCTGCCTTCTAATTAATCCATTTCCCGTTTCAGCAGCGAATTAACAAACGCGCCGCCGACGCGGCTGTTGCTGTCAACGGGCAGCGAAAAGAGGAAGAAAGAAAGTGAAACGGAGAGAGAGAAGAGAGAGAGAGGGAGAGAGAAAGAGAGAAAGACTCCTATCGGGGGGGGGGGGGACGCGGGGGTATGGATAATGTAGTCGCGATTAAAAATTTAAATCAGCCATCGGCGCGGCGAGAGAAAGTTCGGACCGATGAAGCGACGACATGGCACCGTTGCCGTCGTCGTAGTCGCCGTCGTCGCCGTCGTCGCCGTCGCCGTTAACCCTAAGTAGAAACGGTGCGGAGAAGTGCACCGCGACGGGGTGAGGAGGAAGGGGGAGGGGTGAGTAGGCGGTGCGGAAACGAGAGTAGATTGAAACCAGAAGGAGAGGGTTGATCAGCGAGATGTCTTGCGGGGAGGGTAAGTTTCTCGGTGCAATCAGTGCCTCGCTATCAACCCTCCCGCGTCTCCTCCCTCGCCCGGCCGCAGCTGGTCCTTGTTCTTTCTCTAAGCGGTATCAAGCGCCGTCTCCAGTCGCTATATTCCGCGCGTTTCCCTGTTCTTCTCGTTTCCACGACGCCACGCGGAACTTAAGATAATGCGGCCGCCACCGTCGCCGTCGTCGTTGAGAGCGCTTGGTGGTTTGCTCGCTGATGGCGGAGAGAGTTCGACGGTGCTTTTTGCGTACGAGCGAGCGAAGTTCTCGAGCGAACTGAGCTCTCGCGCGAGCGAAGAGACTGCGATCGCAATTCTGATCGACTGAATTCGTCATTTTCCCCGAAGAGGGAAGAAGAAGAAGAAGAAGAAGAAGAAGAAGAAGAAGAAGAAGAGAGAGAGAGAGAGAAAGGAAAACGCATCTTGCATCGATCACAATTTACCTGGCTATGGGAGGGAGGAGGAGAGGGAAGAACTTTTATCCCGGTTAATTATTCCGAACGTCTGTCAGACCAGAACGAACACTTACACTTGAGAGAGAAAAAATACGAATGAGAATGATTTAGCGAGCCCCGTCGTCTGGACGTTCGAGAAATAAATTCGGATTTCATTAGCGAGACGCAACTTCGTTGCCGCCTGGATCGCACGGCAGAATCAATTAACAAGCGCGCTTTAGTCGCGCTGTACGCCGCGTACTCGAGAGATTCGCGCGCGCCCCGAGTTTTGTAAATTCAGAAGCGGCCGACGATCGATCGGATCGCCGCATCGTGTCGCGTCACGTGCCTCATGCAGTGTGAGAGATTCACCGCGGAACCGGACGCGGTGCATCCAATGGATCAACGATTTTTTAACAAAAAAAAATAAAAAAAAGAGAGAGAGAGAGAAGCAAGAAATGACGAATGGCAATCCCCGGGAGAGATGCGTTCGCACAGATAAGCCTATTGTTGTAATTATAAGAGTGGACAAAAGCCCATTCCCGCGGATGACGGCTTTGGTTGTACAAACGCGGAGTGGATTCCAGCGCGTCCCCGCGGCGGAACAGGCCGGGATGCGCGAGTCTGCTCGCTGATCTCTCGCTAGAGCAACGGCGATCTGATCGATTTTAATCTCTATCTCGTCGCTTTAATAAACGCGCGGCGCGCGAGTGCCGCTCGCGCTGAGAAAAGAAACGAGAAGTGCCGCGGGTGCGGTGCACAAATGCACAAACACACACATACACACACACACACACACACACACACACACACACACACACAAGCGTACACAAAACGCTGTATCGGATTCTCGTTTGTGCTTACAGACCGACGTCCTCGCCGAGTGGCCGCCCAACAACGTCCCGCCGCATCTCGACGTGCACGGAACGAGCGCGAGCTGGGCAACCCATGGCGCGAGCCCGAGCCATTCTCATCCGAGATGTTTTGAGAGAGCAATTTAACTTGGACCACGGTCGGTCGGGGTCGGCGGAATAAAAGCGGCGTCGCGAGCGCGATGCACGAGCGGACTACGGCGGCGGACCGCGGCACGAGGAAGTCGCGCGACCGGGCGAATTAGCGGGGCCGTCCGCGGCGAATTCGCGCTCCTTCTCCCCCAGGGTGACACGTCCTCCCCCCCCCCTTCGCCCCCCCTTCGCCCCCCGCCCCGGCCGGCTCTCTCGAGACCTCGGCTGTCCTCACCGACACCTCGACGACCAAGGTCGCCGCGCACGGTTATGCTGGTGGCGTCGCTGCAGGTGGCCGCCAGCAAATGCTGTCATGCTGCTGCCATGCCAGCCGGCGGCCCGGAGCCGGCCGCTGGCCGCGAGGAGTCCGATCGGACCCAGGTCTATCCGCAGCTCCTGCATAGGACTCGTCGTCTTCCTGATCGTCCTGTCAAGCCTGACCGGCAACGGCCGGGCAGCCTCTCAGCCAGTGACCCGCTACGCCTCGCGCATCGTCGAGACCAAGAGCGGACAGATACGTGGAATACTTCAGGTATGTGTCGATTCTTTTCTCATTCCGACCATCGGTCGCTCAGGGTGGGAGCGAGCGCCTCCCGACGGTGCTGGCGGCGGCGGTGACCAAGAGTGGTCGGCAAGAGACAGAGGAGGGTGTCGAACGGCGAAACTCGTCGACAGGATTTCGGGTGTCCCGCAGGTGGAGAGGAGAACTCGACACGCGCGCGAGCATCGTCCCGGACACGGCTCGAGCCCGCTTGTAAATACTGGGTATCGCGAATCGGCTCGTCGACGGCATCACCGGTCGCGTCGCGCTGTTTCCGCGGTGCGTTCGAAACGCGAGCGCGCAACCGTGCCCAGGGCGGAGATTTATCGCCGGGTCGACGCGCAGGTTTTTCCGTTCGACGTCCGAGCGGTACGTTCGCCGCGCGGATGTTCGGGAACGTCAATTACTCGCGCGCGCGACGTGGCGTTCTTTATGACCTTCAAATTGAAATTCGTCCCGCCGGCGGCACGGCAAGGCGCCGAGAGACTTGCGAAGGCGACAATTTTGCGTCGTGAGTTTCAACGAGTCGCGCCGGAGGTGAACGGGAGTTTCGCGCTGAGGATAGACAAGCTGACGTGTGTGTGTGTGTGTGTGTGTGTGTGTGTGTGTGTGTGGGGGGGGGGGGGGGGGGGGGGGTGTGTGTGTGGTGTGTGTGTGTGTGCATGTTCGTGCAGAAATCGATTCGCGGCTATTTTGCTCGTAGGTCTATTCTTCCTGTTTACAGAGGGTCCGGGCAGCGGTTACGATGATGCTGGATATGATGACATGGATATTTGGACACCGTGTGTACAGAATGGGATAATATCTTGGACGCGGAATTAATCTCCCGCCGCGATTCGTAAACGAACTGTGAATCAATTTTGGCCAAACGCGCGCGCGCATGTACATGCATGCATCCAGTTAAATATCTTGTTAACTAATATTAGAATAATTATGATAATATCGACGGTATTTCGTATTGACAATGCTCCACCAGCGAGCGCATTAATATTCATATTAACAATTTGCTGCTCATCTGTACGATGGACGTTGCAACGATAATAATGATAATGGAAATATTAACGATGCACACGTATCTGTCGCCGCGAGGGAAATTACAAAGTATTTGCCGAGTGCGCCAATACACACACACACACACATACACACGCACACACGCACGCACACACACGCGCACACATACATTTCCGTCTCGCGAAATTTTTTATCGCTCGCGCGATCATTCATCATCCGCGATCTGCCTTCGGAGAAAGAAAGAAAGACCGAAATAAGTATTACGGCGCTTAATGCCCTCCAATTAACATACCGCAGAGCATTTGTGCACAACGGTGCATTAATCTCGCGACTTTAATTATTTCCACATTAGCGTTGTCTTTGCGCCGCCTCCTAAATTTGATCGTCTCGCTCTCTCTGTATTCCCCGTTTCTTCTATCCCCCCTCCCCCCCCGTGTCTCATCTTTACCCTCTTCTCTCTGCGGCTATCTCTCTTTCTTTCTCTCTCCCCTTCTCTCCCTTTCTCATCACTTCTTCCATCCAATTTAACTCGTCGTTCTCTCAGTACTCAACATCTTTTCCTTTTTCTGCCCCTTCTCCGTCTCCACCTCATGCCCCTCACCCGTACTCTTTCATTAAATGCGTTACTGTCCTCCTATCACTCCCACAAACTTCGCAGACCGCCCCCGCCTTCCTCGCCAGCCGCGTCACTTTTCTCTTTTCCCGTCCCTTTAACTTATTACCGCATCTAAATCTTGCTGTCGACCCGACACGTTGAAAGTTCCTTTTGCCTGCTAAGTATCTGAACCGAGCGATAGCTCTTTACCTCCTTGCACTACTCGACGCGCTACAGAGCTCTAATTAACCAAGAACACACGTGCCCGCGATCGTTACTCCTCTCTTTTTCGCCGTATCTTTTTTCTTCTGTTTTAGCCAAACGTCACTTTCTCGAAAAGAATGGAGAGGGAGAATGCAAAGAGAGAGAGAGAGAGAGAGAGAGAGAGAGAGAGACAGAGAGAAAGAGAGAGAGAGAAAAAGAGAAAAAGAAAACGCAACAAGGTCCTCGTCAAAGGGTACAACGTAAAACAATTACAGCTGAAACAAGCTTTCATTGCGCGACTCGCGGGGAATTTCGCAATCGGAATTAAAACAATTAAATTTGAAATGACGTGCTGCGGGAAAATCCCCCGGTTTTATCCAGCTATTTCCGATACACACAGCGCATACAGCCAATACGCTCCGGTCGAAGCGACCAGAGAGAGAGAGAGAGAGAGAGAGAGAGAGAGAGAGAGAGAGAGAGAGAGAGAGAGAGAGAGAGAGAGAGAGAGAGAGAGAGAGAGAGAGAGAGAACGAGAGCGCGGTTCGATATCTCCGATGGCTCCAACGACAGCGAAATTTTTTCAGGAGACAATCCGCTGGCAGCTCGTCTATCGGAGCCGAAGCGTTTTCACAACACCGATCAGTCAGAGCGAGGCGAGGCCGATTTGACGTTTACTGCGACATTCGCTACGCCTGATGGTAGACATCAATTACGTCTAATAGATATTCATATCGACAAGAGGCGGATCGATGGATGTCCGATGATTCCTCCTCCCTTCCCTCTGCCTCCTGCAGCCAATAACCGCTCGCAGTTCCCGCCAGCGTGTTGGCGCGACTCGTTCGCGCGCTTGGCGTTGAAGTAACTGCGGCGCGACGCGCCGGCGGGATATATCACGGGCGAAAATGATTTCGCGATTCGCGCGACCGTGGCCTCGCGGTCGCGGGAGTGAAATCGGCCAATTCGATATCGGGGTCAGTCGGTATCAATTCGCACGGAATCGTCCGCCACACTCGACGAATGTAGCAGCGATTTCTCTCTCTCTCTCTCTCTCTCTCTCTCTCTCTCTCTCTGTCTGTCTGTCTGTCTGTCTCTCCTTCTCCATCTCGTAGCGATCGTTATTTAACTTTGCGACGCTCGATATATTTACGCGCGTCGCCGCCGTTGCTTCGGCGAGTGTTGCTGCGCCGCGCGCGAAATTACGAATCGCGTTTTCTCGCTCTCGAAATTGCAGCACGTCGGGAACGATCGCGAGAACGGGCGCGAGCGTTAATCCCCCGAGCCAATTACTGCAATCCCGCAATTTCGTCTCCGCGTTATCGCGCCGTAAGACGCTGTAAATTGCGCGAAATACCTCGAGTGCGCCGCCACGGCGCGAAACTTCGATACGTCGCGTCGACTGCGATGTAAATTTATTTACACCGACGACAGGACGAGAGAGCGGACGGGAGAGGAGGAGGAGGGGGGAGGGGGCGAAGAGGAAGAAAAAGGGAGGAAAAGAGAGTAACCGAGAGAGGGAGAGGTGGGCAGACACAAACGAAGAAGAGTGACGATGGCACGACCGACGGAGTGAAATATATTTCGGACGCGAGTTAAATATTTATGGCGAGTTTGATGGTGAAATATTTATAGCGCTCGTCCGTCGATCCGGCGTATGCGGCGAGCGGTATCCTTATCGCGATACTTAGCCGAGAGAGCCGAGAGAGATCCAATTAAAACACAAAGTCCTGCGTCCTGCGGCGGATATTACTCAGACTCGATCCGCTCCGTCGCTCTCAACGCCTCATTTTGTCGGTACACAGAAGGGATCGTCGGGATTGAGGCCGTGAATGAGACGCGCCCGCGGATTATGGGGCAACACTGCCGCCGCTGTCGTCTCCGTCTGCGTCTTCGTCGTCGTCGTCGCGATTGAAACATCCGTATGGATCAGTCGCCGTATGGAGCAGTCGCTTTGGCGGAATTGCGGATCCGCAATTTACCGGCCTTTTTTCGCCCGACGGTCTCCGGGCGGATGGATGGATAACGAGAAAACTTTTTCGCTCAGGACGCCTCGTGGCCTTTACATTACGTCGTAACGCGCCGCAACTCACGCTTGTCGTTTTTGTTCCCGCTTCGCTCGGCCCGGGCTCTCTCTCTCTCTCTCTCTCTCTCTCTCTCGCGCGCGCGCGCGCACACCTTCGCGTTCGCGCCCTCGGTCCATTTCGCGCGATCGAGTGCTGCACGTTTTGCCGGCAGGAAAACATTGCTCTGTCAAACGCCGCTTCGCTACACAACGAACGTGTGTACGTACATACGGACAAACGAGAGAGAGAGAGAGAGAGAGAGAGAGAGAGAGAGAGAGAGAGAGAGAGAGAGAGAGAGAGAGAGAGAGAGAGAGAGCGAGCAGCAGACAGACGAGCGAGCGCTCCTCTCCGGCGGCGTGATATATAAGCAGAATTGTTTTGCATATTGCCGACCGTATATATCAAGGTACATTCAGGTACACCTCAGGTATACCGAGAAGCGGTCGCCGCGCTGCATCCCGGACCGCGCGCCATCGATTATCATTACGATTGCGGACTACGAGCGGGCTTAGGACGCGCGCGCGTTCATCCGTTATTCTATACGCGGTTATATATACGCACGTCGAGCGCGAGATGTATCGACGCGCGGAATATTTATCAACCGCCTACGAAATACAGCTTACCGCGGAATATCGAGTTTTCCCGCGCATGCAGAATCCCCGATGAAATTTCCCGCCGGAAAATTCGATCCGCCCGCTTACGGCGAACCTTACGGCTTCGAACTAGCCACGCGCGCGCGCGCGCGCGCGCGCTCGCTCGTCTCCTCCTCAGGATTCGCGAGTGTGTCGAACGTAAAGCCGGGTAATACCCCGCGAAGACGAGAGCGACGGGCAAGCGTGCGTCGTTTCTCTCTCGTGCACTTATCCCCGTCGCGCCGGCCGCCAGTCTGGGCGATGAAAAGCGCGTTAATTAGATCTCCACTCCCTCCCGCCCGTCCTCCGTCACGAAGGAGGAGACGCGCGCGCGCGAAAGAAGAATTATTTATAGATGCGCATTTTAATACGGTTATACCGCGGCCGTGGGGTTGCACGAGCTCCACCGGCCCGGTATCCCGGTGAAAAGCGCATACGTTTGAGGCTTCATAAATTTCCCTCACGATGCGTATAATTCCCGCGCGAGGCGGAGCGAGGCGAAATGAGACAAGGTGAGACGAGAGCGGACAAGATGTGAGCCGCAGATGTCTGCATGATATATCCCGTCGCGACATTTTTTTCGCGCCCCCTCTCGAACACGCCCGTGCCAATTGGCATTGCGAACGACACGCGAAAGTGTATACCCTCGCCGCGTATCGCCAGTTTGCCTTTGTAGCGAAATCCTAGGCCCGCCTCTTCATCGCCGGAATTTCAATCTCGGAAATATTTTCCAAGAACGGCGGAGAGTCGAGGCGGAGGCGCGCGGCGAGTGGAGGCCGCACGTTCGTTTTGTTTGCTTTTCCTGCGCCCCCTCCCTCCCCCCGTCTCTTCCCCTCCTTCCCCTCGTACTTTTTCGTCACGACGCGGCCCGCAAGCGCCGTGTAAAAGTCCCGGAGTCAAAAGAAAGGCTCGCGCGATAAGCCTCCGCGGGAACGTGGAACATCGCGAATCGGCGAGGCGCGTCCGATCAAATGCAACCTCGCGAGAGGCGCTTAAAGTCCGTGTCACACTACGGATTGAAGATCAAGGATTGCGGATTGAAGATTGAAATTTGACCAATCGGAAGAAAGCAAATCGAAACCGAAGTTCGTTGATTTGTCGTCGAAATCTAATCTTCAATCCGCAATCCTTCATCTTCAATCCGTAGTGTGACACGGGCTTAATGCTCCCTCCTCCTGCGAAGCACACTTTCAAGGCTTTCCGCGGAAACGCGGACGCACCTCTCTCCCTTATCCGTCTCGCAAGGGAAGATCCGGCAAAAGTCGGCGGAAAGTCGACTTTCGCGCGTGCGCGCGCGACTTTGAGGCTTAATAAATTTCTCTCACATTTATGTGCCGTAATAACTCATTGAGCCGCGGCCGGCGCACATAACTTCACCGCCAAAAGCTTCCATGCGGCCATTATTGGCCGCTCGGACCGCACGGTGCGCCACGGTGACGTAAATTCTCCGTATCTTCGCCATTTTTCCGGCCGACTTCCTTTGTCGCGCGGCGCATAATTTATCGCGTCGCCCGAATTTACGTAATTTATCGTACCGTTTAAATCAACCGCGAGAATCTTCGCTGCTCCCTCTTCCTTTTTCTCGCTTTCTTTCAGCTCGCAACAAACCGCGCGTAATTGCGTTATCGCGCCTAGCCTCGCGCAGCCACGCGGCCGCTCGACTCGATAAGCGCCGCGTATAATCGTGTTTCTCCTTCTCTCTCCAACGTCCGTGGCTTTATATTCAAATCCGTTGAACTCGCGCCGGAAACTCCGAACGAACAAACGAACGAACGAACGTGTATGAACGAACGTGTCGCGGAGCGAGCGAGACGGCACATTTGGGCGGGGGGGGGGGGATTGGAGGTTCCGATTCAGAAAGTATACGTTATAAAAGCTCCCCCGGCGATTTAATCGCGATATAATCCCGATGACAAAAACGAGACCATAATTTTCGCCGCTAATTAATGCGAAACTCCTAGTAGCCGCGGTGCAATTAAACGCGTACGTGCGAATATGCCAGAAACGCAGTATTAATTTGCTTCGCTTTAGCACGTTATACGTCCTGTCCTTCGCGCCGTTGTTGTTGCATCCGTAATTTATGACGTAACCAAATTTATTTCGCTCGTTATCATTTGTATGTACGAGATGAGACCTAATGAATATCGCGCGAGAAATGTAAACAATCCCTTTAGGGTGGCAATTGTCGCGGAACGAATAAGCATATGCAAATTGTCGGCCGGCATACAGTTGCGAAACACGCATTTATGCACGCCCGCCCGCACGCACGTACGCATGCGCGCGCGCGCGCGCGCGCGTGTGTGTGTGTGTGTACGACCACGAAATAATAAATCAGTAAACCATTGTAATTGCGCTGTCTTTAAATAAACACTGGCGTATCGCGCTGCTTTCGCATCCGTACACGCTCATTCGGCCTCGTTTATCGTTGTTTATCTTAAATGTACATTACGCACGTAGGTCGCGCGCGTTATCATCATCACCGGCGAATCCACCTTTTATATTAACGCCGTCGTACGGGATACACGCCGGATGAGATCGACGGCGCATCGCTATCTGCGTAACGTTCGCGTGTTTCCACCGACATGCCGACGCGCGCCGGTAAATGCGGACCATCAATTTCACTTTGTATCCAAGAGAGAGAGAGAGAGAGAGAGAGAGAGAGAGAGAGAGATTTCGGGGCGACGACCGGCCCGCTCGTCCGCCTCTCGTTATTTCATCGCTCCCTCTGCTCCCCTTCGTTCTATTGAAGGAGCAAGAAAGGAAACGGACGATTTCACCTTCACCCTCCGAACTCTTCAGCTTGTCCCGGAGATACTCGACGAAGTCCGGGCTCGTCGTTTTTCGTGCTTCTCTCCCGCAAAAGGGCGAAGAGTACCTCCGGGAACAAGCGAGATAGAGAGAGAGAGAGAGAGAGAGAGGGGGGAGAAAGACAGAGATAATTGCATCATCAGCTGTCCCTTCATCGAGATTGGAAATGTGTGCGCGACGTCCCGCGGGTGCTTAATTTTAATGACGAATTCTTCGTTCAATTTGCAATAACTTTCCCCCCCTCCCCCTCCCTCTCCCCGCCCCGGACGAGGACACGTCGATATAGATAGCCCGATAATTTCCGCAGTGTCCGCTATTTTTTTTTCCATTTTTCGCGAATCCGGTTGCCCGAGAGTAAATCGGCTTCGCCCGGAGTAAATCGGCTTCCCCGGCGGCGTCTCGCCTTCGCACACGCGGAAAGTTTCTCCGCGTTCCGGAAATAATGAGAATTACGATCACGTCTGCGGGCGACTGATTTCGAAATAAAATTCGCCCCGTTCACGCCGAGAGATTATAATAATTCACCGACACCGTTACGCAGTCCGCCCACGAAACGCTCCGCGTTTCCCCGCCCCCCCCGCTGCCGCCCCCGGCGTCTTCCCTCTTTGCGGGGCGTCCAAGTCCCGCAAAGTCCGAAAGGCGCAGACGGGGGCAATAATCCAGCCATAAGTCTCATCCCCGCCGTTATCGCCGTTATCGCGCTATCACCACTGACTATTATTCGAGCCGGGTACGCTCGATCGCGAGGAACGGCTGCGCTGCGAGAACGGTAAGAGAACGCGGCGTGTGCGTATCGACCCGTTATCTCAACTACATAAACGTAATTTCGCAATCCACCGAATTTACGTTTTTACCTGTGCGGACAGTTAGTTCGCCCCTTATCACGGGCTGCGATGAGCAAAAAGGCTGAAATATGAGCGACGTAAATTCCCGGTATTTCGTAGCGATTCTCCCGCGTGCGTGGCCGCGGAGTCGCGTCCCCCGGGAACATTACCGAATTTTCTCAAATGTTAGACCCCGGCTCTCTAGTGCGGTTTCGTCATGCCAAATTAGTGCAGTTAATGGACATGCTAATATCATCGATGTAACCGGCTTCAAAGCTTGACGTATGTTAATATTTACGTGAACACACGTGGAACGCAGCCACTGCGAGCTGGAAAAGCTGCGAATCGACGCGCCTTTCAATCACGCGTAATCGCTCGATTTTATCCGAATCAAAGGACCTTTTAAAGGGGGAATTACATGCGGAAGGTCGTTTCCAAGACTATTTCTATGATTTTTTTTTTTTAACAGAAAAGGGGAAAATCAGTGGAAATGCTTGGCATTTTCGTAGTGTATTCGTTAATGTTCAAAGTATAAAATGAATTTTAGTGAACCGCAAGAGCTGATCCAATTTGTAATTATAGATAAAAACGCAATCATCCGTTTGCGAGCTCTGTGTTTGCCGTGTCGACATAATTTCGGGCCTCTCGCTACTCTGAGACCAAAAAGTGAGAAAGATTTTTAAAATATACGGTTACCATTGTAGCCCGTACCGAAATGACGGCAGTGAAGCCAAGTTTGGGAAAATACTGACTGTGCAAAAACAAGTATCGAAAATGAAACTTTTTTCAACCTGTAATCATGTTTAAAAAAAATAAATAAAATGAAATGTAACTGTGTTCGAGGTAGGGGCGAAAACTACGTGTCTGCTGTATATTGCGAAAAATTTCAAGTTATTCGTAATTCAGTAATTTTCGCGTAATCGTGTCGGTAGCTTAAGAAGCTGGTGTTTTCAGATAAACGCGTTTAAAGTTTTATATGTATGTACTTTCCATACATATATAGATAGTAACAAATTTACTTTATACTTTGAACATCAATGAATCCCACTGCGAAAATTTCAAGTCCATTGATGCTACCGTTTCTGTTAAAAAAAATTCATAAAAATAGCCTCGGAAACGGCCTATCTCGCATGTAATTCCCTTTTCAGTGGAGACGGAGATACTTGCGAGCGCGCGTGCGCGCACACACACGTTCAGATACGTGCAACTTTTCTGCTTTTACCTCAAGCATTGTCGACAAGGTATAAACAAATGTTACTACGAATGAACACGCGTCGTAAAATCCCACGGAAAGGAAGACCTCGTCACGCGGCATGACAGATGTTATATCTAGCTTCAAAATTCGATGTCCCTTCCTTCTGATTTAAATAGACTCGCAAATAAATTCTCTCCGGGTCTTGGTAAACTTATCCCTAAGGAGGTTGCGCGAGTATCGTCGGTGAAACAAATGGGGTCGCGTCTAAGCGGACGGTCGATACCCTCGGATTTTAGCCGGCCCGACCTGTTTCCAGATCGAAACGCGCCCCCCGCGCCCTCCGCAGCTTCATAAGCAGCTGCGCCCGTGCGTCATCGCGGACGCAATTATGCATATTATTATGAGAGCAGCGCGACATTTCGCTCGAGTTCGGACGGCAAGACCCCGACGACGGGCGGCGACAAAAGCGCTCTCAAAGGAGTCGCGCGCGAGGGTTTCTTTCGAGACTCGGCCGAGGTCGCGTTTCCATTCCCATTTCGCGATCTCGCCAAACTCCTGCGACGGAAATCCGTTTAAAGAGCACGTCAGAAACGCAAAGTGCGCCCCCCGGACGTATCGCTTGGTAGCGCGAGACAAACGCATCTCTCCCGATCAATTTCCGACTAATTTGCGATCTCACGAATCCGCGTGTGCGTACGTTTGCGTCACCGCGACACTATTGTCTTCTTTCCCGCCCCCTCCTCGCGTCGCGTCACGCTGATGATTTTCAATCCCGCGCGCGCAAGAGTCAATTACGGCCGGAGAGCCAACTCGCCGGGACAAAATTCGCGAACCCAAAATCGCGCGAAATTAATATTTCATCCGACGTCATCGCCGTCATCCACCCGGGATTTTACCGGGAAGCTTCGATAAGCGCCGATTGTTATCGGCAGTCGCATGACGCGCGTTAAATTTTTAATGCAATCGAAAGTGTCGAATCAAATAACTCCGATTCTCTCTCTCTCTCTCTCTCTCTCTTTCCCATCACGTTTCCTCTCAAGCCCTCTCCTCTGTCAGCCCGATCCACTCTCACGCCCCTCAACAGGGTGACATTCTTCTCTATCCTTTTTTTTTTTCGCCACTCCTCCGACAAGTGCGCGACGCCGGAACGTTAATAGAAATTTGTAATTTCCAGGACGAGAGTCATAGGATGCCCATTTCGACGGGGGCGGCCCTTTCCCAATTGCGCTCGGAGGTGCAATTAACGTCGGCGCGCGGCAAACGAGATTTATCGGTCCTCCTAACATAATTGCTTTCAAGATGCGACCTAATGGCAATTTTTCCCGCTCGATTATGTCGCGCGAGAAGGATTGCCCGCCACTAGGCTCTCACCTGCGCGATCGGCTTCGCGTATATTGTTTCCGCGCACAAATGTCTCTCTGGGGTAATCTCATTAGCGTAATCACGCCGCGAAGCGCGCGACTCTCGCCGTTCGAACGTTCGATCCGATCAGATTAATATTTCAACGTAATCTCCCGGTACTCAAACGATACAAGTGTGGAGGTTTTTCTTTTTTCTTTTCTCTCTCTCTCTCTCTCTCTCTCTCTCTTCCTTTTCTTTCTTTACGTAGACGTCCGCTCACAACGGCGCTTCGATCATCGCGACGTTTGCGTCAAAAGCGCGAGAATCCCACGGTTTCTCGTCCTTTTAGCGCGACGTTTTTAATCACCGGCTCGTTTAGAAAGCGCCGGCACGCGCGAGCCGAGTGTCTTCCGAGTCATTCGCACGTCGCACTTCCGACACGCTCAGATGAATATTGGATGCGGAGAGCTTGGCCAAGGGAGACAGGAAGAAAGAGAAAGAGAGAGAGAGAGAGAGAGAGAGAAAGCATATCCAGTCCGCGGTCGCCTGTTCCCCCCCGTAGATCCGCGCAACGGCGTGATGTATCTTCGCGCTGTTGCATCGCGCACGTTTTAGGAGGAGCCACTTGCATGTGTCAAACGGGGCTAAAAATGTCGCGACTTTATGTTTATCAATTTCCCCGGCAGCTGTCCCCGGGCATCGATAGAATCGGTAAGCGTGAATATCCGTCCGTGGCTCCGCGCCGCGGAGGATATATCGCAACCCGATCCAATTCGGTGAAATCAACCCCTCTCGAAGCGCTCGTTCGAAGTCGCGTTGTGTCATATCGCGTCGCGGCCGAAAGTAACTCGGAAACGTTAATTCCTCCGCGCGACAATTTCCTCTTGTCATCGAATAATTTAATCGAAACTTGTACCGCGCGCAATTGTGCAATTTGAAAGCCTGTCTGGAGAATCCACCGTGCTCACCGGGCGATCGGATGTTTTCTCCGGCGTTCTTCAGCCTTTCACGCCTTCGGGCAAAGGCGAAGTGTTCTCAACAAGCCGCAGGCGAAACGCACAAATTCCCGAGTTCTCGGAGCTCAAACTTCGGGAATGGCCATTTTCGGCCATTTACGGAGGATACGCGGAGGTGTCGCGCTTGTTGTCGGCCATCGATTCGCTTAATAAGAGCGCAGGTTTTACATTCCGTGTGCAAGTTTTCACACTCCAAGATTTAACGGCAACGGGAGAGGGAGGGACGAAAAGTGGGGCTGCGGGAGAATGTGGAGAAGCTGGACGAGAAGCTAAACGGCTAAACGGAATATAATCCTATTAAGTAATTCCCAATTGTCCGCCAGAGTGTCCGCCGCCAAAGTCGCACACGAGGTGTTTTGTCCGGTTAGAGACAGTCGCAGTGGCGAGGGATGCATTCGATTGACCGTTCTCGTCGTGCTCTGCCGCAGGAACTGAACAGCCGGCACTTGGACCCCGTGGAAGTGTTTCGCGGTATACCCTACGCCGCGGCCCCGGTGGGAGACCTAAGGTTCCGCGCCCCGATCTCACCGATACCTTGGAACGGCGTCAAGCTGGCGGACACCTTCGGCACGGTGTGCCCGCAAAACTATCCGGACATCACCAATGACACCGCGGCGCTCTTGCAGATGCCGCTCGGCAGATACCAGCAGCTGAAGAAGATGATCGCCTCCCTGACGAATCAGAGCGAGGAATGCCTCTTTCTCAACTTGTACATACCCGGAAGTGGTAAGGGTGAGCGGTATGAGCATGTATCTTTTCGCATGAGAGATTCCAGTCGGAAAAGGCCCGAGAAAGGGTCGCGCTTGTCGCGAAAGAGGAAGCGACAACGTCCGAAGGAACCTCCATTGATTCTTCGCTTTCTCGCAGTAGCGCCGCGCTGATAATTAAATTTCGCGACGACACATGATGTCCCCCGAGAGGGTGGCGAAACTTCTTCTCTCTTTCTCTCTCTCTCTCTCTCTCTCTCTCTCTCTCTCTCTCTCACGCACACACGCACACACAGAGGTGAACAAGAACGCGCGATAAATAGTTTCGTAAAAAAGGAACTATGGGAAATTACGTTTCTATTGTTGGTCGAAGTAATCCGCGGCTAACGTAAAGTTCATCTCATCTCCGGCAGAATAAAAGGGATAATAAGTTTTAATGAAGATCTTTATTCCGCGGGAAGATAGTGAAGCTACTGCATATCCCGGTTAATGAAAGTTCAACCTTTGCGCGACTGCATAAATTATCTCCTTTTCGCGATTCATCGCTTATTTAAGCGGCGCGGGGTCTCGCTTAGGGGGCCTCGCAACTTGATTATCAACTCTCGATTAATCCGCGCGGATTTATTTTGGGAAAAACACCCGGGCGCCCCGCACACGCATGCGCGCACGCACACACACACAGCCACCCGTGCAAGCGCCGCTTCAAACGGACTATTAAAAAATCCTGTTATAAAAAATTAACGACGTTTGTCGGTTAAACGAAAACGTTCGCGCACTGTGAACACCGGCGGGGCGGGGCGAGGGGGAGAGGAAAAAAGATTTCGCAAACTGTTCCCCGAACAAAATTACGCGTTAACGCGTATTACAGCGCTCGCGGTGCAATCGACCGCGATTAATATCGCGCCACCGCAAAAATTACACGGCGAAGGTAACGCGTTACGTCGGGGCGTGCTGCGCGTTGCGAAGTTCCGGGGAGCTCGACGGCAACCGCTCTCTCCCCCCGAAATTTCTCAACTACATTATCTATCGGGACCGACAATTTATGCGCGTCCCTATAGTGTTACACGCGCGAGGCGCAACTTGCTTCCTAAAGTAATTAGTCCTAAAGTAATTAGTACCTTTATACCGGGGTAGTATCAGCCCGGGAGCAGCCGCACGCGTTACGTCGCACGTTGCCTGCCGCTCTCGCCGCGCGATGAAAGATAAAGGCGAATTTGCAACGTAAAGCGGCCGCCAGGCGCCCGGTATCCTCGGCTCGACTCTCTAAATTTAAAAACCGAGAGTTACGCGCGCACGAGAGAGAAAGAGACAGACAGACAGACAGACAGAGAGAGAGAGAGAGAGAGAGAGAGAGAGAGAGAGAGAAGCGCGAGCGCCAGCCAGACTGAGAGAGGAGTAACAGGTCGCGAAAAACAGGAGTGCAATGTCCGTGGGAATTCTCGCAGTGCGACCGTGAAACGACGGATAAAAGAGGGACCTCTCCCTCCGCGGGGAGCGCGGAAGTTATTCGAATCTTCGTCGGGACGATGATGATTGCGCGCCGCTGTCGGAGTGAATCTCGGCCGATTAGTAGCCGAGTCGTAAGAGAGTCAATTCTCGTCGAAACCGGGGCGAGAGGTGACGTCGTACGCGCGCGTACGGGGGCGATCGAGGAGGGATTTCGCGACGATTAGAACGCAATTAACAATCGCCATAAGAACTGCTTAATATACGATCGTGCGACACACGCCCGGGCTGATGACGTCCGTCCGCGAAGCCCCGGTCCCGTTTATCGATCGATCGCGCTCGTTCCGACGCTGTTAATCGACGGAGACGAGCTCGCGCCGCTCGCCTATCGAGCTTAATACCACTAATCGTGAGCATTTTACGCGATCGAGTAATCAAAGTAAGATCGCGGCGCGCGCGATCGAATCACCGCTGGCTGCGATTATTGCGAGCGGCTGGTATAGCGATGCAAAGCCCGCCATCCTTTCGCCGTGGTGCTTGGGGGATCGTATTTAGTCAGACGGTAATCGCGCAATGTGAATCGTGTGTGGGTGTGCGAGAGAGATGGACGTTAAGGGGACTGGAGGGTCAGATTGTTGAAAAATCGTGCTTGTTTTTGATAATATTTTGTGACGAGCTGAATAAATGTGCAAGAATAAAAATTTTAGATTTTATATCTGTACAACGTATGGAGAGTAGAAAAGTTTTGTTTATTAACAAATACTCATATAAATATAACGTCCACTTAAACTTTGAACGCGTTTTTCTCGAAATTTTGTCGTTCAACTTTTTGCAGTGATTTCTCTGAAACTCAGCTTCGTACCGATTTGAAATTTTGAAACAATAATATTTGTTCATCTGGCTCTCAGGTGAACCACAGACCACTCCGTCAAAATATTTCATTTCGAGGATATTAATTGTTTTATTAATTAATATTAGTTCAATATTAGTTTTTTAAAAGAACTGAAAAATTTGAATTTTTTCCTAATATTAGCTGCCATTTTGTTAATTTTGTCCGATTTTTTTTTTTTCTAGCGGTTCACCGGATAATAATAAGCTTTCTTAAGATTTCTAGCTAAAATTCGCTCTGATCAAACCATCGAGAGCCGAGATATTACTGCAAAAACGACAACTTGAAAAAAAAAGGAAAATATATTTCAGCCGTATACATCGTATATTTATATGAGTATTTGTTAATAAACAAAATGTTTCTACTCTTTATATGTTGCATAAATATACCTAAAGTTGTCATTCTTGCACATTTATTCAGTTTGTCACAAAATGTTATCAAAAACAAGCACGATTTTTCAGCAATCTAACTCTCCAGTCCCCTTAATTGATCACGATACCGCGCTTACCGGGATAAACGCATCGGCGACTTGTCAATCGCCGAGACGGCTGTCGAGAGAGACAACGGAATCTTTCACGCCGGGTTTTTTCTTCTGAGAAGACGGCAAAAGCGGTCGGATTTCAAAAGTGAGAAACACGCTGATTGTACTTCGGCCGTTCGAGTCGTCCCGTCAGAGCGCGACGTCCTACGATCAAAGGATTAATCTCCAGACAAGAATGTCCCGCGTGCGGAAGCTTCCTCGACGGAGAAACACGTCAGAGAGCGCCGGAGAATGCGAACGCGAAAGAGAGAGAGAGAGAGAGAGAGAGAGAGAGAGAGAGAGTTCTCGGTGACTCGTGAGAAAGATGGCCGCGCGCGCGCGCGCGCAAATCTATAAAAAACGTCGTATAATCCTGACGGTGTTATTAAAACTAGTCCTTCGTTTTAATTTACGTTTATCTCGACTTTACGCGGCTTACACGCTCGGTGTAAAATTTTACATCCGCCGTAAAAACGGCGAACACATTTGTAAAAGAAAAAAAAAAAAAAGGGGGGGGGGACGGAGAAAAAAGGAGGAGACGAATATCCGCGTTTTATCGATTGCCAAACGTGCCGAACGTTTACGACGGCTGCATCATAACGTGAATTCGCGATGCGTTCTCTCTCTTTCCCGGTCTCTCGCTCGCTCGCGCCTCTCTTTTTACGCGCACGCGAAAATTCACCGGCGTAGAATCCGCGCGTAAATAAGTGAGTTTCGCGCGCGCGCGTTCCTATGCGCCGGGCGCGCCGGCGATCGATGCGAATCTATCCCGTTGGACGAAGTTACTCTTAATAAAAGCGTCGCCCCCCGTCGCATCCGTCTTCTTCGGGGGCAAATTAGAGCCTTTGACGCTGCGGTTTTCCAGCCGAAGCTGCCCTACGTGCGACGAATCGCAATATCGCGTGTATAATAGATGCGCGTCACCGCGCGACGTGCGACTAACGCCTCGCGAATCTTTAGCGCGTATTACAAGATGCAATTAGCGGTCTTAATTGCACAGACGGAAAATATCAAGGCCGGCTAATTACCTCATATTTGCGGAGTCTACAGGAAAATGTTGGAAAATTTAAGCAGACTCGGTAGCTTCTCTCTCTCTCTCTCTCTCTCCCTCTCTGCCTCTCCCACTTTTTCCTTCTCTCTCCTTCTCTGCTCGTCTTTTTCCCTCTTTCGGGGAACGCCGAGAGTATTATAAATACCAACTCGATAAGGTTACACGGAGATAACAGTTAAAAAGACGAAGAGAGACCCGCGGGACTTCGCAATCCCGGCGTTTTACGTCTCGCGGTTTTATCCCCGGAGGATAAAGCGGGACGGCATAATGCAACGTAAGCGATAATGTCGCGCGCGGTATTACGAGGAAGCTGGATGTGTCAATGGAGGTTTATACGGATAAGAGGTTTATTCGCGGAAGAAAATGGAAGAGAGCGCGGTAAGAGTACGCCGTGTGCGCTTTCAGGATCTCGAGGACTGGAGGCGCCGTACGCGGTGATGGTGTACGTTCACGGTGAAAGTTTCGAATGGGGATCGGGTAACATGTACGACGGATCGGTCCTGGCGAGCGCCGGCCACGTCATAGTGATTACGCTCAACTATCGCCTCGGCATCTTAGGTACGTGCCATCCTTTAATCAGCCATCCTGCATGCTCGGATGCAGCGTTTTCATTAAGCGGCTCCTCTCGACGTGACATTCCGAAATCGCGTCCCGAGATATTATCTCGTTTTTTATGTTGCTGCATCTGGCCTCTCCTCTCCCTCCCCTCTCTGATTTTTGTTCGTTTCAATAAACTCGGCAAATGCAAACTTCCAGATCTCTCTATACTCAATTCAAAGATCCTTCCTCCCGTCGTGTTAATTTTTCGTAATTCGAGTTCGATTTTGCCGATCACCGATCATCGCCACCGACCGAGAAAGAGACTCTCGCATTTGGAACGTGGTGTCAAAGTGTCAAAGTGATTTCCCTCCTGTCGCGAGGAGACCACGGTGTTCCGCGTTTCGCGAAAAAGACTGTGCCGCGCGCTCACGGTTATTACGCGCGCTCGCACTCGCGAAAGTAAGTTCGTGTCATTAACCATCCGGCTATACTCCGAAATGGAGAGATAGTCAGCGAGAACAGTGTTGGCACAGCCGAGTCAATATTGAAACTTCGAGGATCTACGAATGCGTCCACGTCGCTGCACTATGAATACACCCCAAAGTCCGAAAGTGTCAATTCTGTCTATTTACATGTCAAACTGCCGCGGATTATGACTTAATGGTGTAACGAGCCTTTCCACGCTCCGCTTAACTGTCACCGCGGCCGCGGGGAGGCAGTCGCCGCGCGTCAACTTTCAATCTTCACGCTCGTCGCGTAAATATCAGAATAATAAACCGCCTAATCGCGCACACATTTTACCCGACGAATTTATCCAATGAATTCGCGCGCGCGCGCGCGCGCGCGCGGCCGCGAATTTCTTCTTTCATTCCCTCGCTCTCTCCTCGCGGAAGCCTCGAGCCGTCATCGTGCCCGAAATTCTCTTGCGGCCGCGAATTGCGACCGACATTCTCGCGGTCAAATTCACGGCCGGGATTTAAGCGAATAAACCGTTTCGCCGCATTGCAACGTCGCGAGCGGGCGAACGGGGGGGAGTTGAGGTCGAAAGGCGGACGGAGGAAAAACTTTCGAGGGTAAAGCGCGGCGGGATATTATCCGTCGGCGATACGCGAGAATACGTTGTAATCGCGAGCGCGCTTGGCGTTCTTCCAGGGTTCCTGAGGACCCGTCCGTTCCCCGACAGGACCAGCGGATCCGGCGGCAATTTGGCGCTGAAGGACATCACGATGGCGCTTCGATGGGTGCGCGAAAATATCGGAGCCTTCGGCGGCGACCCGACGCGGGTGACTATAATGGGCCACGATACCGGGGCAGCGCTGGTGAATCTGCTGTTGCTCGCGCCTTACAGCAAAGGTAGGATCAAGTGTCGCCGGCGCAATTACCGTTAATCTCCTGGCCGGATTAAACAGCCGCTCGAGAGCGCGCCGCAAACGCGCGCACTGCCAGAAAAACATATCCAGAGGATAGAAAATATCTATCCGGTACAACAGCGACGTATTTGCTCAGGCCACCGTACGCATATTTTTCCATGCGATAGGAAAAAGCTTTTATACGGAGAACGTATTTTTCTCTCGGATAAAAAGATGCATATTCCTTTAAAACGGAAGTCGCTTTGTGAAAGAAAGTAATTGCTTATTTCACTTGAGCAGAAATTGGAATTAAACAAAAATTATGAAAACATTCTTCGCACTCCACTCTCGAGTAGACACTGAGAGAAAAGTATTATGATATTTGGAACTATAATGACGTAGTAACTAAATTATAGTCCGAAATATCATATTTATCGTAAGTATTACCATAATATCGGTAATAATTACGATATAGGCATGGTATAACCAAGCATATAATATTCTTACTGAGAATTACAGTAAGTTAAACTAAAATTATTGTATGGATACAAATCCATAAAATGGTAGGTAAAGTAACTATATGAATATTAAATCTCACTATATTTGTGAATGAGAAATTAGCATATATGTGGTAAAAGTAACTAAACAATTATTTAAGACAATCATCGACTATATATTTGTGTTTATTCGACTATATTTTGCAGGTTCCACGAACTATAAAAATATATGGTTGACGCCAAAATCGACTATAAAATATAGTGAGATTATAATTTCAATTCAACTATATTTTTCTATCGGTGTGAAAGAATGCAGATCTAAGCAAATATCTTGTCGAGGGGGCATGATTATTTTCATCCCTTTTAGATGCTCCTCCCTTCGGTGTAAACTCGTGCATGCGCGCCAGTTGCAATTTGGATCGCGGTTCTTTTAACCGTTGGAAAATCCTCGTATCACTCGCTACCTCCCCCCTCCCTGCTATCGGCGGAGGAACTCGGGAGCCGAAGAGGCGCGTTCGTCCTTCAACGTGCAATTTCGAGCGGCGATCGATCGCGGCACGTACTTTCGCGAAGGTGCGTGTATCGTTCCTTTCAGCGCGCTATCGAACTCGCGTTGACAGCTTAATATCGCCATTGTGCCGGGCTTAACAGGTTGCCGGTCATTCCCGGCCGATGCATGCGCGATGGACTGATGTAATGCAAAATAAATCAATCCGATCCACGGTGTTATTATATTTATAAATGCGCGGCGAGTGATGCGCCGACGGCAGTGCCCGATATATTATTTTGTTCGACTTACTGGCCGCCGCGCCGCCACCGAGTAAGTCGATCCAATATTTACCGTTAACGCGCCAGCGTATTAATAACGTTGCTGTTTACGGCGCCAATGTGCCAATGAAAAATGCTCCGGCGCCGACCGGCCGGAAAATACTCGACGGGACTTGACGCTAACCGAGCGTGAAGAGGCGAGAACGCGCGTCTCGTCGCGGCGGCCGATCGCGCGCGATCAATCGATCGGGCAGATGATCTCTGAAAATCCGAAAATCCTACGGCGTCGTCGGCGGTAGCCTTCAGGTGGAAGCGGAGATGCTATTTGCAGGACGTTCGGTAGATTAATCGTCGGGGGATTAGTTGGCAAGGGTCGTGGAGGAGACAACCGAAGGGTTGGTTCGTCCCTCTCAAAAAAACATCACCCATTGATCCGCGCGCCCGGGGTGACAAATTGCAGGACTCCATTTTATTCGATCAGGAGCGAGATGGGCTTTTTTTTTTTCATTGTCGCCGGACTGAACACCGGCTGAAATTGAACGCTCGCCCGGCTTTTGTCCTTCAGGTGCGCTCCCCGCAGGAAACCGCTCGAGCCGGCCGAGCAAGAGGAGACAACGGAGAAGGAGGAGAGGGAGGGTGAGGGGAGGGTCCGGACGAAATTGCGCAATAATAAAAATGCATGGTCCTCGGGACGCGCGTCGCCCGAGGAACAAAAGCGGGAAGCGCTAAAAGCGTCATAAATACATCGCCGCGCGATAAATCGCCTCGCAGAATGCGATTACAGTGTGATATAGTTGGACGCTAATTCCGCGCCAATCAGGCAAATTATGACCAACAGCCCGTCCTGAAACCTCATGCGCCCTCGCATAATCGACGATGGTCAACATCCCTCATCGAACCCAGCCAGCTTTTGGCAAAGCTGAGCATCGCGCGCGCGCACACCGCCGCGACGGTATATTTCGGAGAAATATCGCGACCCGGCGAATTTGTCAACCGTTCAACATCACTTTTGCAGTTCAACCGTTGTCCATCATACGCGCGCGCGCGCGCGCGTACTCGTTGCCACGGCAGCCGAAATCCCTAAAACTGTCACCATACACCCCGCGTGCCAACCCTACCCTACGCTAAAAAAAAGAGATATTAAAAAAGCCGCGCGCTCCATCGCGAAAGCGCGAACAGCGAGTCGGAGCCGATTATTGATGATCGTTACTAGAAACTTGTCTCCCCGAGCGAGACGCTCGCTCGCTTTGAATTCAGGACTAGACCCTTTACGTTCCCAGTTGGATCAGCAAATCAAGATCATTAGATAACAGTTATTGGATACAACGTCGCATGGATCGTAAAACTCGACTGGAAAGTTCAGACTCAACGCTAAGTTTAACTCCGGGTATTTCACGCGAGGCAAGCTTCAAGTAAAGACTATTAATATGAGCCTCAGACAGGTGGAACGAGAGAGAGAGAGAGAGAGAGAGAGAGAGAGAGACAGAGAGAGAGAGCGTTAAAAAGAGACGCGCGACTAGAGGGAGAGGCAGGATAGAGCGACCAGAGAGAAGAGAGTTCTTCCCCTTCCTGTCTCTCACACACTCTCTGTCTCTCTCTCTCTCTCTTTCCTTTCTCCTTCTCTGGCGGATGACCGGTCGGATTCACTTCGCCTCGCCTGGCCATTTCTCGGACCTCCGGTTGTACCGGAAGCAGCGCAAACAGTTTACATCTCGAGGAGAGCATCGCCCAGTTGCGCATTCCTTCCGCACGTTCTTCCTCCTTCGCTCGAGGCTCGCTCTCGCGTCGACGGGGCAGGAAGAAAAGACGGGAAAGCCCTCGGGAAAAACGCTTTTCTTCGGCGTCCGGGACGCCGAACGGGGACGCCGCTTTTTCCGTTACCGCACTTTCCGCTTCTTCGATTCCGACATCTAGCCGACGCCGCGACCAGGTGCGGTTCTGCACTTCTTGCTAGTCAGGGATTGCAGCAGGCGGCCAGGATGCGCCGCCCGCTCTCTCTCTCTCTCTCTCTCTTTTGGCGGAGGAAATGTGCGCGGCGGCGGAGTTACGAGCAAAGTTACGAGGCGGCGAAAATATATCGAGCTCCCAACGCGCGGCCCTTTAATCTGCCGGGAGAAAAATCCGAATTTTTCGTGCGAGCGGTCTGCTTATACACGATCGCGAGCTTTCCCGGAAACGTTGCGGAATTTTCAAAAGTGCCGCTCGCGAGCTCGCTTTTCAGCGCATAAACGTTGGCCGCTTGTCCGCGGACGCGTTCGCTGCGCCCGCGTGAAAACGTGACACGAAGGCTTGCCGTGACGCAAGCCGCGCACCCGGGCTATTTTCCCCGACTAACGACATCGGTTCATTCGGCAGACGAATGCATCGGCCGCAGGCGAGTTAATATTGCATCGGGATGCAGCTCGAGCGGTCGCTCGGTCGGGGACGTCAAGCTATGCAAGGTTAACGAGAGGCTGAGTGGAATGAATGGAGAAGTGTCGATGAGAGTTGCCGGCCGGCCGCGGCGCTGCGAAAATATTAATACGCCTCTGCGCGCGTCTCGTGGAGCAGCGGGTGACTCTCCGCGCGCGGACAGAATCGCGGAAACGCGAGAGATACGAGAGAGAGAGAGAGAGAGAGAGAGAGAGAGAGAGAGAGAGAGAGAGAGAGAGAGAGAGCGCGCGTGTTTCGGCGATTAAACGCGCGACAGTGTCGTAATAAAGTTTCCGATCGAGTTACGACCCCTTCCGCGCTTCAATTGCGGCGGGGGAAAAAAATAGAAGAAGAGGGGAGAACGAAGGACGCGAGGAAAAATCGATCTGGATATCGCATCGATTTTCGGCGCTGCCAGCCGACAACAAGCAGCGCGCAGCGCAATCCGCTTTTTGTCGGCGCGCGTTGTACTCGATGCGATTACGCGCGAGATCGCTAATGGCCTTGTCTCGTGTCGCGCGTTGAAAAAGTGGCAAAACGATCAGCCGGTGTTTTCATCGATAACCAGCCGTGTACACGACGGCGAACGCGATTGCTTTTCCGCCACCGCCAACGTCAACACCAACGCCACCGCCACCGTCCGCGCCGCCGACGTCGACGTCGACGTCGCTGCTGTCTGCTGCCTTCGGCGGAGCGGAGAATGGACGACGGCGGAGCTTCAATGTTCGATGATAAATGAAGATCGCGCTCGCCTCGCCGAGCTCCGCCGAAGACATAAACGTTTCGTATTACATCGATCTCCCGTGTAATTCAGAAAGTCACTTCTTCCGTTCTCCCCGTCCGTTCTCTCCCGGGGGCGGTTGGCGCGGCTTCCCCCTTCCTTCCTTTCTCAATCCCGAGGAGAAGATCGTCGACGTTACGTATCATCGGCCCGGAAGAGACAAGAGAAATAAGCTTCTCATGGCGCAGGGAGACAGTCTCGATTTATCGTTTCCCCCGCTGTAATTTTTTATGAGCGAGGAGGACCCAACGTGTGCGGAGAGAGCACGCCTCGAAACGTCTTCTCTCCTTTAGCTCGCGCTCGCGTCTCCCTTGTGTCTTTGTGTGTTGCGCCATGTGTAAGCAGTGTATGTGTGCACACGGCAATCCTCGAAGCAGGACGAGCTTCTTCTGGAGCCGCTTCGCTCTCCTCGCCCACCGTCCCTGCTCACCCTGCCACCCGACTCCGTCTCACGACCCTCACGGAGCAGAGATACGAGCGATTGGCTTCGTGAGTAATCAAGGAGGCAACCGAGTGTGATTCCTGGCAATTGTCTGATTCGCTGCACCTCGAGACGTATAAGACCCCGCACGGTTATCTCGGCGGCTGCCTTCGCCGGAAAAGAGCGTGTCACCGGCGGCCTTCTGGATTACGTCCGCGCGGATGCACGGACGTCCGTCGCGACGTCCTCCCGAACTAGAGATACTTTATTATCAGGGAATGTAGACCGCGCGCGAGAAACAAGTCAATGCCCGGTGCAAAGCGAGTCGCGAGTCGAGAGACAAACAATTTTTACCGCGGCAATTCATGCGCGAAACGAATCCCCCGCTTTCTCTTCTTCTTCTTCTTTTTCTTCTTCTTCTTCTTCTTCTTCTTCTTCTTCTCCTTCTTTTCTCTCTCGTAATTTAATAATAAGCGTACCTCGCGAGCGGCCCCCTCGAGAGACGCGAGATTAGTCGCGTTAAGTTATACGTATCAAGATTTATCGCGATTATAGAAACGTATATCGTGGGATATTGGAGTCCCGAGGGAATAGTATTGCGGCGAAGGATGCAAAGCGCCGCGTGCAATGCGACGCATAACAGTAAGTCATAAAAATAGCTTCCAAACAGCGTTCCCGCCCCCGCGTCTTCCGCCCCTTCCCCTCGCCGCACGACACACCCCCTTCGTTCTATTTTGCAGTTCGTTACCGGCAAAAATAACTCAGGAGAAACGCCCTGGTGATGTTACAAAAAAGGAAAGGAGCGAGAGCGAGAGAGAGAGAGAGAGAGAGAGAGACCATTCCCGGATTTTCGAGAACCATCGTCGTTATTGGTCCGCGTACTATCGCCGGCAGTAGAATTGATTTCGACGTGTTACTCTATCATTTCTACGATCGGCGCCATTGCTCTTTGATAGCTAGCTGACGCTCGAAATCTCGCGACGTGATAACGCTATTAAATATTTCCCCCAAGTCATCGGATTATCGAACGGCTCGGCAATTCGCGCCAGCTGGTCGTCCTCAATCTTCAGGATACGCCGTGTTAACGCGTATTCAACGCAGCAGGCTGTCAATTCGAAATCGCGAGAGAGTTCAGAGCTTTCCGTAGATACATATATTAAATTCCACCCCCTTGAAATTCCCCTGAAGTCTCTTCGAGCGCCGATAAGAGCGTTTGTCGGAGTTAAAAAAAAATCGGGATTTAATGGGGAGAGCGGATGAGATTAATTGATAACCCGAGTGCATGATCGCGCGATTCGCTCCCGGGTATGATTGCGCGCGGAAAGGACCTCTGCGAAATTCGCGCGCGCGCGCGCGCGCGCTCGCGCGTTCCGACTCGATTCAATCAGTATGGCAAGGCCCTGCAGACCCGTGCGCGTGTTCATAGAATTTTCACGAGACACGCCAAGTAATTTACATGCGGAATGCCGCGGCTAAAGCGTCGCACCAGGTAGGGCAGAGTCGTGAGAATATGTCCCGGGTAAAGACACGGCGATGATCTCGAAGGAGGTCGCGCGATAAGTAGACGTGCGAACGCGCGCGTGCGGACATTCCGTTTCACACCGACGGTCGTGAAAGCGCGAACAAGGAGGAAAATAAATTAGGAGGAGAGTGCCATATTGCGTCGCTTCCTTTCAAAGTATAATTTGCGTTCCATCTAAATAAAATTCTTACCGAATGAAAATTCATGCCGCACCCGCGGAACCGGCGCCTCTTTTTCTTTCGCAGGGAAATAAGATACTTTTTATCCTGTCGGAAAAGAGAGACAGAGAGAGAGAGAGAGAGAGCCTCGTACGTTTTCGCGACAAAATATTGTGACACTCGACGAATTGCTTTAACGAGCGTTCCGTGAGCGAACGAACAAACGAACGAACGAGCGAACGAGCGAGCGAGCGAACGAACGAGCGAGCGAGCGAGCGCGTGCACACACGCATGCATGCATGCGCGCACACACACACACACACGCACGCTCTATGACGACGTTTTTCCTTTTTTTTCCTCGTCTGCAAAACGAGCGATATCATCGACGTGGGCGCTCGCTCGCCCGTGCGCACGAATATCGTATCGCGAACGTTCCTTTTTCAACGTCAGCGAAATAACCGAAAAAAGAGCCCTGGCCACGAACAAATACGTCTTTTTGGCCCATTATTTTTTATCCCGTTTAACGAGCGTTGGAAAATTAAACCCTTAAAAAAAATCACTCGCCTCTGCGCGCATAGCTGCGCCGACTGTTTCAGCGTTACGATATTTTGCAGGCGGAACGCTGCCTCTCGTATATCTCATCAAACCAGCCCGGGCCAAATCTATTTTTCCGTCAAAATGAGCGTGTCCGTGTATACCTTGGACGTGCCGTCCCGCCGTTCGCGGCTTCGACGGACGAATTTATCTAAGCGGGTTTAACCGTTGCTCGATCGCCCCTGGAAATCCTCGCGAATCCCGCAGGGAATCCGGTGTTCGTCGACGAGAAAAATCCAGCGAGTGGAAGTCGCGAGTTAGCGCAACGGGAGAGCGCACATTACGAGCCATTGAGAATCTCGATTGACCAACGATGCGGACATATCGCGACGACGACGTTAACGACGACGACGACGACGACGACGACGACGATCAGCCAACACAGTCAGTCGGTGGTCCTTCCCGAGATGTTTGCTCCGGGAAGATCCATCTCCGGACCGTAAGCCAGTCTGATTAGCGTCACGCGCCGGTGTTTCTTGTTTGTCTTTAATCTTTCGCCGCGCTTCGCTAACGAAAAGTATACAATGTCCGCGCCGGTCCTTTTCCTCCGGCTCGTTGTTTCGCCATGTTTTGCCCGAGGAGGGAAACCTCCTCGACGTCGCCGTCGATTCAGCTGCCCTCCCTCCTCGGCCGACATCCTCCTCAACGATCGCCTAGCTCGATGTATCGCGAGACAAAGTCACGACCGATCGCCGTCGCGGCGAGAACCGTGAAAAGGAGGCCACTCGCCGAATGGCCGATTACGGCTACGGGCGCGACTATCACCCTCGCCCTCGATGCCGCCCCGCCCCCTCCCCCCGGCCCGCCGAAATTTCATCGACGCGACGCGACACCCGCGTATCGTGGACATGACATTGTGGAGGAATTATGGTAGCTGGCCGACGGAACGAGGCTAGTTGCGAAACGGCGGGGCGGAGGACCGCGGGACGAGGTGCTGGCCATACCGGATGAAATATCGCGGTTTAACGTGACAGTTTAAGGGCGTTAACCCTGCGACGCTAATGTTGTCGGCCGATGGAAGGCGTAGCCGCCGTACGTCCGGCGCACCGGCACTCGTAGAAATGACAACGTACGAACGTATCTCTTTCCGCCGACGCGCGCATCAAGCCCTCGTATTGGAATCACGTATCTCGGACATTTTACCATTTACCAGCCGAAGTCGCGAAGTCGCACCTCTGAATACCGGCGCTTTTCTTTCCTCTTTTGCTCCCGTCGGGACGTCCTCGGACTCAAATGAAGTGCCAACGCAAGGGCTCGAAAGACGTTTGCGACACGATCACGATGCGAATCGAGCCGTCGCTTCGTCCCTCATTTCGGCGAACAGCGAGCGCGATTTAATTTACCTAACCGTCACCGCTAAGAAATACTCATCTCTGCGACATCGGGCGACAAGGAAACACCGTGTGAGAAACTGCATCGAGACTCGCGGCCGGGAAAGAGGGAAGGAAAAAGAGCCTGTTACGGACGGGCGAGAGAGAGAGAGAGAGAGAAGACTTCGATCAGGGGGCGACCTGTCTGCCGCGAATAAACGCGACGTATCGAATCGACGAGCGCTCATCTATAGGCAATACGGGCGGGTCCCGTGCGACGCTATCGAAGCGAATAAATCGAGTCCTTCGTTGCCATGATTGCCGCATGAACGTGCCTCGTAGAAATAAAGGAAAGCGCCGATGTCTATCATCAGCGGCACGATACGAGCGCGCGATCGACGTCGAGCGAAACGTCGAGCGACGAAATGGACGTTCCGCTCGGTATCTGGTACGAGAAGGGATACCGTGACCGGGATAATTGGCCCGCCACACCAGCCCCTATCGGTTACCCACATACCAGAGAAGGAGGGGGAGGGCGGGGAAGCCTGATCCCCGGGAAGAAATAGAATTAGCCCGACGGCGGAATCAAGAGTTAATCGCAGGCGGGGAACGTCGCGACGGCACCACCCGGCGGAATCTCGAACGAGTGGGCTACTCTCGAGCGATTCTTCGCGCGAGGCGAGATTCGCGAACGGCCGATTTCGCCCGGGTCGGTTTTATCGGCCGTCGAATTAAATGCGCATAAATTACGCTGAGGCCGCGCGCGAGCGCGCGCTCGCGCGAATAGCTTCGCCAGCGGTGGCGATGTTCCCCAGCGACCGATATTCTCCAGCAGCTGCGAGAGCGTCTGCCGTGTGCAGACACCATAAACGAATATCGCACCCCCGTGTTCTTGCGCGGAATAAACAGTGGCCGTTACTCGCGCGGTTAACGCTGCGTATGGCTACTTGCCTCGAGTGCACATTGAGAAATCATTTCGAACGTAATACGAGATTCCAGGCCGACGAAAGTCGCGACGCAAATAACATCGTGATCTTATTGATGATAAAAAAAAAAGAAGAGATTCGATGAGCAATACGACGAAAGCACACACACGGAGGGTGGAAACGGTAGAAAAAAGAGGGGCGACTTGGACTTGCCGGAAATGCTTCGGAAATTGTCCATTACGCTCGTGATGTATAAATTATTTTATTAGAAATTGCAATAAATTGTTATTATCCCGCGGATGTAAATTACGTGCTGAAATTCTGTGGGAGCGAGTCTAGCTCCCATTGGCCATCATTTGTATAATTAAATATCAAATATATCAACCTTCGGTATATCACCAGAGCCTACTGGACTCACTTTTAGTTTCTGAATGCCTTCTTGGAGTAATTTTAATTATTTGTTGAAGGATTAATATCCCATATCTTGATAGAACGTTAAAAGACTATAGAAAGAGTTTACTTGTTTTTTTTTCTTTAATAAAGAAAAATTAATTCTCGAGTTTAATTGGTGTCACAATGCTATACCAAAGCTTGACAAATAACATTAATTACGATATCGATATCGAAACACTCGTATCATGACAATTGAATATTGAATATTGAATCAATGTTTCCGAGTCGAAATTTTGATTCCATATTGATCCTGCAAATTGATTCCAAACTTGAAGAACCAATGGAGAATCTCGAAATATCGCATTGTACAAACTTGTCCTAATTTTTACCGTCCTGATAATTACTTACTGTCTTTTTCTACATGTCGAGTCTCATCTTAAGATTATTTAATATTCGATTATCCTAATATTCCACCTGCACTTTTTCTCTTATTTTAATTTCAGTCAGCAATGCATTAATTGTATAACTTACTACAAATATATATGTGAGGTAATCAAATATTAAATAATGTCATAAAAATTGAAAGAAGCAACACACATTTTTTTTCTCAATATTTTTATTTTTTTTCTTCTGGCGTTGGTAGACTCTCATCTAGCACTGAAAAGAGTTGATGGAAAAGCTGTAAAGGCAAAGTAACGGTTATTTGTCCAATAATGCTGTTTATCAATAGAGATTTACGTCTGGATTCGGTACGAGAAAGCTGAAAGGCCGTTGGAAAATGTCAACAAGATCGGATTCGCGACTCGCAGAGCATTATTAGACATAAAAATCAACATTTGTGAGATTTACATTAGATTTCGAGACCGGTATGCATAGTCGCAAATTATTTAGCATCTTTGTTCGAGAATACTATTAATTACAGATTCGTATTCATGAGGATCATTATTTGATTAGTTGTATCAATGTTTCCTATACCAGTAATATAAACACATATCACATATAAACAAGCGCGTACAGGATATCGAGAATATAATCGAAGATTCATAAGGCTTTATTTACTTGTCAAATGAAAGCAGACTATGAATGCCGGTCGAAATTTCGACTCGGATGTTTCTTTATTCCCGGCAAGTAAAAAAGATTTGACTAACCTCGAAAGTACATTTACTTCTTATTGTCGAGCGATGATGTCGAGCGACTGGCACGCGTAACTTTTTTTTACCCTCCTGCCGATTCTCCTGAAAGAAAGAGCGACGAGTAAACCATTTTGCTGCATCGAAGAAAAATAATAAAATAACGCTCAATCTCGATACTTTCCCGGAATTTTTTATATTCAGTAGTGTAAGAGTAACACATATAGGATGTATATAAATAACATAGGGAGCGAGTCCCTATAGATATGACCTTCCTTCTTTTGTTTACTTGCCTTATGCATACGCACTAAGAGCCGAATGAATAGACGAGCAGTTCGAGGCAGTAAACACAAGAAAAACAATAGATAGCGTAACGATAATATAATTCAGACGCCCGTCGGTGGAGGTCGAGCGGGAGATACGGAGACGCACCCCGAGTGCCAGAACACCTTCGAGTCAGACTTTCGCGCAATTACCTCACGCGATAATTGAATTAAAAATGGCGGTCCGAATGGGCTTGGTGCGCACTCGAACCGCTGCAGCGAGCAGTCGGAGATCTCCAAGGGAAAGCACACGAGGAAATCACCAACGTATCCCAGCCTAAAGCTCCACCATCCAGCACCAAGAGGTACGAATGGACATCAAGGAAAAGCGCACGGGATGTCCCTCTCAGCTGCTGGCTCAGTTCACTTAGGTTATACCGGGCCCTCCCTCCCTCCCTCCCCCCGGGAAAATGCACGGCGAGCCCTTGGTCCGGCGACCAAAAGAACATCTGAATCGGACCGAAGGGTGTCGAAGGGGAACGCACGACGACACCGGTATTCGGAATTAAGAGAAATCAACTAATTGTGTAAGGGAACAATGCTCGACCCCGGTCATCCGATGAACATTACGAAACAATGATTTGATTACCACTCACCAACATTCCGCACGAGTGGCGATGGCACGTCTTCGTTCGGGCGTCCAACTGCGACTAACTGCCTACCTCTATTCGCGACATCGTTTTTATGATCCGCGTCTCTATCTTCCAAACGTAAACACATCGTTTTCCCCACCATTGACCTCGCTGTGATCGTTATTGTTTCTCAACGCCCCGAATGCCCGTTTCGGACTTTCATCTGCAATACTCACATCTCGTACGATATGAATATGGTTAGATATTAGAAACAAGAATAAATTCATATTCTTATTATTTTTATTATTATATTTATTATTTATTATATATATTATTTATTATTATTATATTTATTATTTATTATATATATTTATTATTTTTATTACAATAGTGTGCTTTTCTTCAAAGATATACACAACAACAGATCGACGGCGTTCTTTAGAAAAGGAAAAAGAAAAAGGGGACGAACAAGCGAAGAAAAAGAAAAAAAAAGGGGATATTCGTCTCACGGTAGAATATTTGGGATTAATGTGTGGAAGCGAGTTTCGATTTAACAAAAGCGTACTTTTTGTAAAAATTACGTAATAGCTGTCAAGTATGCTCGCATATTCCACTCGCGGCTGCACAAGTTACACAATCAACGCGTGAAAATGACTCGGATTCGGGGATAAAGATGAAATTCCAGGTAAAATATCGAGATAATCGAATCTCCTCGCAAATTGCTACATAGACGTGCTACGTATCGCATAATGTATCGCGTCATTGGCAACGCTCCAAAGGGAGGACAGTGCGGGCCGAGGCCGTCTCTTAATAATATTGGCGATAAAGCAGCCGAAAGGAACACCCTCGGGTCACCGCGCGCGCGGCGTTCACTGTGAATGCACTCCCGCGGAAATGAAACTGCTGCCATATGACACGCCGACGATCTCTTCCTTTCCTCCCCGTAGCCGCTCTTCTTTAGTGATTTCTTTCTTGAGTTTTACGGCTCGCCGGTAGCCAGAATCTCCGCATTAAACGCATTCGCGCGACTCGCTGTTTCGGAATAACGACGAGCCGACTTCGTATAATGAGCCGATGTTTCCCGGATAGTTGGCGATGAAACGAACACCGCGCTCGGCGCGCGTTCTATGAATGCGAATGGAGCGATAACGATACTCGGTCGATTGTAATACGCCCGCGAGTTTTACTCGTGAAAGGAAAGAGAGGAGAGGAAAATTCCGCGCATGAGAGAAGTTACATGCGCGATGAGAACCTTTTCAACAGACTCTCTTCCCCGAACCGGAATTCGATGGAAAAACGAATCTGTCGAATCTGTCGAATTTATATTTTTCTACCAATTTGATAGCATCGACAGGGGGTGACGCTTCGGCAGTAAACGGGCGTATGTCAATCGTCAAACTGTCCGGAGTTTATCGATGATTCGATCGATTTCACCGGTTGATAATAACATCCGCGATTCAACTACTTTCTCGCCATCGCGAATCATCTAACGTCGTAAAATAAGTATCGTGTCTCGATCCTGGCAGAATGTCATATTCGCGCGAGATCAACCGGGTACGAAATTCGAGGATTATCCGCCGAGGATTCCGCTAACATTATGAAGCCTCAATGGTCATATACCGTCGATTCGCGCGGGAGCGTGTGGACAAAATTTCGGCGCGGTTTAATAACGTCTTTGTCAACGCTCAATTGGCCGGATCTCGGCGATATAATGGGAAATGGGCGGACAATAAAACGCGGCTCGACGATACATCGATACTCGCTGGCGCTAGCGTCGCTCAGATTCGCCGCCAGATTGATATCGAAGCGCGAGAGCGAATATTACTTTCGAGAAATTAAACCGCGAGAGCAGAGCGCCCGCGCGCCGTCGAGTATGTAAAGTCATAAAATACAAATATTTGTACGGCGCATCAACGACGCGAGTGTTTATGTTGGACACATATTGCGTAATATTTCTCCTCGCAGCAAGACGGGCACGTTGCTCGCGCATTCGAAACAGCGATTTTCATAAAGAAACCAGTGACGTTCGATAAACGACTTCAGCGCCAGCGTAAATGTTTACCGGCTCGAATATGATTTTCCGGCTCGCGCGACCAACTCTGTACGCATCCTCTCCCCCCCTTTCCCGCCTCCGCGATACCGCTTTGAAACGCGACATTGCTTGTTTCGGAGCGCTTTACCGCGCGTTTGCGTTATAAAATGTAGCTCATTAACGGCGAGATTAATTACATTCCGTAGGATCCTTTTTAATTAGCGACGACACAGCGTGATTCCCGTCCCCCCCCCTCCCCCGCGTTTTAGCGTTGCCCTTGCGACGTCCATGTTAATTGTAATAACGTCTAGCGGGCGAACTCGCTGCCCCCCTCGTGCAGATTCTCGATCCGACGCTAAAAAATTACCATTCAATCTCCGCCCTCTCCCCCGGCCCCTCGTCGCCGTCACCGCCGGCAAGCTTACCCCATGCGATACGGATGGTTAACGTAATTCAATCGCGGCTCGCCGCCGCGTAATGGTTTTTAATCGCTCGATAATCGCGCGCGCCCATCAGTCGCGATCCGCCGGATTTTCAACGCTCCCGAACAAACCCCCCTCCCCTCCCCTTCCCTCCGCGCGCCCCAGCGTGAAAAACAATTCCGGATTCCGAGATCGTGTATTTGCATCCACCTCTAATTATCCATGCGGGGATAATAACCGTCCGGGCTGATTCCCATCGGGTTCGTCGTTTCCGGCCGATCGGCCGGAAGTCGATGATATCCCGCCGTATTCGCGCGCGACGCACGCTCGATGTTGCGGGCTTGCCGTCGCAAAAGGATGATCCTTGCCCACCTGGCCGGCTCGATGTCCCGCGTGACGTCCACGTGCACACGTGACGCGCGTATGAGTGGCTGGGTGAACACACAGTCTGTTCTTCGCAGGATTATTTCACCGCGTGGTATTGTCCAGCGGCTCGGCGCTGAGTCCTTGGGCTTCGGTGCACGATCCGAACGACCTCAGGACGAAGATCGGCGAGCAGATGGGCTGTTCGACCGAGGGCGACGACGACATCGCCGATTGCCTTCGCGGTGTGCCGCTGGAGACGCTGATGGACGTGCAGTTACCGGAGATCAGGTGAGAGCACTGATCGCTTTTGTGGCTTCGGCAGGGAGAAAGAAGGACACACACACACACACACTCTTCATCGAAGGATTCGTCCGACGGACGATTTCTCCTGTGCGCGCGCGTACGTTGCTCCCTCCTGCGTCTGCATTTCTCTCTTTCGTTTTCATTCCCTCCCTCTTCCCCCTCGTCCCTCGTCGCACGTGTGCAATCGACGAGAAAATTAAAATGATAAAATATGCATCTCCGAAATTGATACAAATGGAACGGATTGATATTCCCTTTTATTTCTTTTTTATTTGCGACAGCGTGTCGGTGTAATAAATATTGTCGCGGAATTGCGCCCGCGCGATACGTATATACTGCGGCGCGATTCATATTCATCGGCCGAATATCGGAGTGATGCATTTCAATGAAAAGCAGCAAACGCCGGATTTTGTATAAAATAAAAGAAGGTAAAAACAAGCGGCGCGCGCGATTGATATCGTCTCGCGGAAATAACGTCTGATCGGCGCGGTTTGCGCGATTACCGCGCTATGAAATTTTTGCAATAATTTCATTGCTTGTCGAGCCGGCCGCGTCGCGATAAATCCGAGACTTGCAAAACCGTGTAATCGCGAAACAACGACAAGCCTCACCGAGGGAGAGAACAAGAGAGAGAAAGGGAGGGGGGGGGAGAGAGAGAGAGAGAGAGAGAGAGAGAGAGAGAGAGAGAGAGAGAGAGAGAGAGAGAGAGAGAGAGAGAGCGAGGGAGGGAGGAACATTGCCAGATTAATAAAGTATATGTCGCGCGTAAAATTTATATTTATTTATATCGCGTTTCCCGAGCGCGGGGCAGAAACGGACAATGGGGAGCGAGAAAATCCGAAAAATCTGCATTTCGGAGATGAAAGGCGATCGTCGAACTCGGTAACGTAATTCGCGATCGCGTTCAGCACAGCCGCGCGCTTCACGTTAATTGTGCGCGGCTTACGCGGCGCCGAGAGCGTCCTTATTATATCGACTTACCGGCGCTTTCAGATTCGTGCCGCGCATAGGACCCGGTTTGCCGGTGGACCAAAATAATCCGGACCCGGGTCTGGACATGGAGCGGGCGAGCGACGCATTCATCAAGGTGCCGCTGATCCTGGGTGTCTCCACGACCGAGTCCAACCTCGATTTCAACGCCAACGACATCCAGTTCGGCTTCGAGGAGGATCACCGGAACCGCATTCTGCGCACCTTCATCCGCAACGCCTACGTCTACCATCTGAACGAGATCTTCTCGGCGGTGAGGAACGAGTACACGGACTGGGATAAGCCGGTGCTTCATCCCATCATAATAAGGGACTCGACGATGGAGGCGTTGAGCGATGGCCACACGGTAGCGCCGCTCATGAGAATCGCCTTCTATCACGCGAGAAGGGGCGCCAAGACGTATTTTTATCATTTCAATCATCAGTCCAAGGACAGCGGCTACCTGCAGGTGAGAAGAACCCGTCGGTAATCTCGATTTCCCCCGTGTGGTCTACAAATTCTTCCATCCGCCATGCGTCTTGGAAAACTCGGCGTTGACGTGACGACGATTTGTCTCTCTTCCTTTTCTTTCCCTATCTCTTTCGTTTTCTCACGGCGCGTTGTGAGATTTCAATGTCGGGATCGTGACTCCGTTCTTAAATAGCGACCGAGATCGCTTTTCGGCAATCCGGTAGTGAAAGTAAGCGGCGGGGAGAGCGCGAAAATTTCTTTTCCTTGCGAAAGATAACTCACGCGCACGGGAAATGAAGCCGGCTGGCTGCAAGTCTTCATCGCGACGGGCTATACACGTGAAAATAACCCCGAGGCTCTCCCGGCTATTCCGTATTCCAAAACGGCGTGTCTCTGCTTCTCACTCCCAACGACGTCCTAACGACGTAAGGCGGAGAGGGTGAGCGGAAGGGGGGTGGGGCGCTGCTTAAGTTCGGATTAACTCCATTAACTTGACGTCCCGAAGAGAGACTAACGTTCGCCCTCGACACCTAGTTCACCGGCACCCTCAGTTAAGGTAGCAACTGTTCAACCCCTTCCTGAGATACACTCGCTATCTCTCTCTCTCTCTCTCACCTTCTCTCGGTCCTCCTCGATGCTCCTCACGATATCCCATCTATCTCACTCTACCACCGGTCGATCTATACCCGCTGGTAACCGCTGGCCATGACTTCACGATGAAGACACTGATTTAATAAAACGCCTCGAGAGCGGCCCGGCCGCCCGTGACTCGCGTTTTGTCTCGGCGATGACGGACATTTGTCAAGCTTGACATAATAATATCGAGAGGCCAGGAAGAAATTCTTATATCGGCCAATTTGTAAGGCCGCCGCCGCCGACGCGACGTGTGCCTAACTAACTAACGCCAAGCCCGCGAGAGTTAGCGCGGGAGGAGACGGGAACAGATTGATGTCTTCAATTTCTCCGCTCCGCGGCTTGGCCGAAAAAAAAGGAGGAGGCTTCGGCAATTTCGGCGCTGCGGCAACATTGAAAAAGTCGCAGATAGAGTCAAATCTGCGATAGGGGCGGATCGCGCGCGAGACGCTGACTCGGGCGAGCGTAAGCGGCAGGAAAATACCTTCTCGCCGTTTAGACACGGACGCGGCAAGTTAGCGCTTGGTAATGCTTCTCACGTTGACTCTGAAAGTCGCTTAATCCTAACTCGGCTAGCCGCGGTTCTCACGGCGTTTCGGGGAGAGAGAGAGAGAGAGAGAGAGAGAGAGAGAGAGAGAGAGAGAGAGAGAGAGAGAGAGAGAGAGAGAGAGAGAGAAACGGGGGAGGGGGAGGGGGAGAGAGAGAACGTAGAGCCGCGAGTCCACCGCATGCGCGCGATACGAAATTCAATTAAGCGCCCGAGGTGAAGGATTTCTCCTTTAATAAGTTCGTATTCGCGCGCTCGCTCGCCCGGACGAGAGTAACCCTACCGTCGTCGCCTCGGTTATTACCGCAATCAAAACGTCGTCGTTACTCGCACGAATTTAGCAGCCGCGCCGCGGGAAAACGCTGAGGATGCGACGAGAGTAAAAGGGGATGGGGAAAAAATACGAGAGAGAGAGAGAGAGAGAGAGAGAGAGGGAGGGAGGGAGGAGCAGGAGGAGGGAAGAGGAGGAAACGCGAATTAAACGAGACAAAGGCAGAGAAAGCCGCGCGAGGAAGAGATAAGAAGCGATATCAAGAACGCTCAATGCAAATGCGATGAATTTATTTGAATTGTTAATCGCGCCGTCCCGTCGCCCTCCTCCCGCGACCGCTTTGTGCATTCTTTCCGTACTTCCTCCTCTCGCGGCGCACGCGTGCCGCTAATGGGGAGAGAGCCGGGGCTAACACGACGTACCATTTCGCGAGCGCAACGACGAGCGAAATTTCGGCGTTTACGGCCGAAAAAAAGCTTGGAAATTCCCGTCTTGAGGAACGGGAAACGCGCTCGCAAGTCGATTCGACGCGCAGTCACACGATGAGAAAATGAATAATTTGAGACTCCGTTGATATACAATAGTAATTAAGTGGACATGCAGCAAGAGTCCGTCCACGAATATCCTGTGGTGCCACAAAAATTAGTTGATGAACAATTTTATTCCGTGAAATCCGTGCACGGGCTCTTATCGGTCGTAATTAACATTACGATAAATTGCAAGTTACGCGAATTGCGCCCGATCGCGGGGGTATCAAGCGATTTGGCCATTTCCCGAATCGAAATTCCTCCTCCCTCCCTTCCTCTCCTGTTCTCCCTTGTCGTCAATTAAGGAACGATAGATCGCCGAGTCCCCGAGCGGAAAATCTCATTGCAGCGGCTGGGGAGCGTGCGTGGCGAGGACATACCGTACATTTTCGGGCTGCCGTTGGTGGCAGGCGGGGCTTTCTTCCCGCGGAATTATTCCCGACAAGACCAGGGCGTTGCGGAGGCCGTCCTCACCTTCTTCACCAATTTCGCCAAGACGGGCAATCCGAACGAGCCGCACAAGATCGAGTCGGTCGACTACGGCACACCGAAGGAGAAGACGCGATTCCGCGGTCTCACATGGGAACAATACGAGACAGGCTCGCAGCAGTACCTCACGATAGGTATGTCGAAACAACTAACAATGGGCTAACAATGGATGGCCCTCTCCCCTTCCCCCATTTTTTCCCGACAAATTAAATTTTCCGCGAGCGAAATCACCGCGGTCTATTTCCTTGTCCTCCCTCCCTCTATTACTCTCTCTCTCTCTCTCTCTCTCTCTCTCCCTCCCCCAGAAAGAGAGAGAGAGAGAGAGAGAATATCGCGACTTTTTAAAATTCCCTCAAAGTTATCTCGCAAGTTAAATTGTGTTTATTCTGGAACTCCCGTCCGCTCTTCCTCACTTTGACACTCTTCCAAAGTTTTTTTTTCTCGAAACTTTAATTGTGCGCAACACGAGATCTCATTTTCCTCGCACTCGCGGATGACGACGCGCGTTAGGATTATCCGTCGCGCATAAGCGGAAGCGCGAAGCGAAATGCCTCGATGCGCTCGATAAGCGCCGATTAATTCGGCAATTAGCGTCCGCGTCGCCTCGTGACGCGATTCGCGACCGCCCAAACACACCTACGCGATTAATTAATACACGATTGTGTCCGCGCCTTTATCGTCGCGCGCTCGTTTTCAGCACTGAAGCCCAAGATGAAGAGCCATTATCGCGGTCACAAAATGGCAGTGTGGTTGAATCTGATACCGCAGCTACATCGTCCCGGCGACGACGACGTCTCCATGCGGCATCACCACTTCAGGGAACGCGGCGACCACTATTACGCAGGTAATTGCCTCGCTCTCGGGCGAGAAGAATCGAATAAACGCGCGCCGATTCTCTCGCGTACAATTAACCCTTTGAGCCCGCCATCACATTTGCAATGCACCTTTGACCTTGGTTCTAATGAGACATGAAATAATTTGTAGGAAACGCAACGCGGCGGAAAGTCGTCTCTTTTACTTGATTAACCCCTTCCGTGGCAGAGCAAAATTCAGTCAAACGCACTGAAACCGCCCCACAAAAAATGACGGGGCGGATTTCTTCAATAATTTGTATACTTCAGTTCTTTCGGTCGCTGAAGCCGAATTTGAGGTCAAAATATAGAAATTCACTGAATGTTTAACCGTGCCACGGAAGGGGCTAAATATTACAGAATAATTTCCAAATGAGAAAAAATGCGCATTCCAAGAGCAAAAAGCTTCTCGTGAAAAATCAACCGGTTAGTCGATTACCATCGGATACACGTCGCACCGCTCTGGGAAATTAGAGATCAAAGAGCTAACGCGTATCGCATAATTAACACGTTGACCAACGAGCTGCGCGCCGAGTCTCACCGTGAAAATACGTTCGCGGTGAAATTTTTCTCGTCGACGAAATGCGAACCGGCAAAACGCACGATGCAAAAGATCGCGCGGGCACCGTTAAATTGGCCATTAAATCATCGCGCGTGACGACTGACCTCACCGACGAATCATCGGCACGTTCCCGGGCGGCGGTGGGGGGAACGTGCGCTAATAAATTAATTAATTAATCTCTCACTGCCGTTACCGTGATTGTTCAGGCCCGGTGCGAGACGAATGGTACACGCCGCTGCCGCTGACAGGCACGACTCGGACGAGCGCGTCCTCGACCACCGCCTGCAGCACGTCGACGGGCGACGACGGCCTCGCCGAGGACATCACGCCGATCTTGGACGACTCCGAGGACGACGCCGAGCTGCTGCAGCGGTTGGCGTCGCGCCACTACTACAGCACGACCACCGCCCTGGCCATCACCGTGGGCGTCGGCTGCATCCTCCTGGTGCTCAACATGCTGATCTTCGCCGGCATTTATTACCAGCGGGATCGCGACAAGAAGCGCGCCACCATGGACTGCAGACCCAACGGCCAGGAATCGTTGCCGCTTACCACCAGGACGTCCATCAAATCCTCGGAGAACCCGCGACCCGCTCACGAGCCCCCGCCGTCGTACACGACCTTGGCCAGGAGCCCGTCGATCCAGGAGCAGCAGCACCAGCAGCAACAGCTCGCCCAGGATCCGCTGGACAACGGCGAGCAGTCGCGGAAAGAGCCGCGACCCAGCCACGGGAGCAGCAACACCATCCACAAGGATCCCATCCCGCCGAAACCGCCGGCCCGCACCACCAGCTCGCTCAGCACCACCTCCGGCGGCACCAACACCATCAAGAAGCGCGTGCAGATACAAGAGATATCCGTATAGCATTAGGGGTTGCCCCCAGAGGGCAACAATTCGCGGACAAAGCGGGTGACTTTCGTGGAGGCCACCGCCGAGTCCAGATTCTGATCGCAACTCGGAACTCTCAGTTGTCGATCGCGCGATCACGCGAGTCGGCCGGCGAGAATTCTGGTCTCACGGTGGCATACGATTCCGCGCCGCGCGTGTGTCACACCAATATAGACCGGCAATGCTGAGCACTCGAGGCGCAAATTGGAGACTGACGCGCGCGGCTAATGATGACGGGATATTGCCACATTTCGATGCAATGACCGATCATGATCATTAGCGAGAGCGTTTTCTCCCACGTGGCTCGCCGTGGCGCCACTAAACCCGACCGAACTGCCATTAGCGGGCCGGCTTAGCGCGGCCGACCGTTAACTACTTAAGGGACATTGTGGATGATTCTTTCTACCTGTAGAAATGTAAGGATGCACGTGATCGTTACCGCTGATAAAGACGTGGATTGTGTACGTAGTCGCTACTCTTAAGAAGATGGGATATCGTTGGAGGACGTAGCTCTCTCTCGCGAGGGGGGAGGGGAGGGGGGGGGGACTTAGTGAAATACGCTGTAGAAAGCTCGAAACGCCTCCCTTTTCTCCCAGGGATCATTGTTGCAAGAGGTATTCGAAGGTATCGATGCGACGTCTCTCAGCCGTTTCATTTGTCGCGACTCTACGTAAGTCGCGATTCCCTTTTCGGAGGACAGCGGGAAATAGGTGGCCTTAAGTATTATTGCAGCGACATAAAGAGAAAGAGGAAAAGAGAAGAACGCATCGACGTCTTCGAAAGACACGAAGAAAGGCGGGGAATTACCGGGACGAGAGAGCGCGGCACATGAATGGGAATTCGCGCAAGAGGTCTCGGATCGGATTCGAGCATATCCCGGCCGACGCGACTGCGTCCACGTAAGAATACCGTCGGGTCGGCCAGCTAAGCGCTGTGTAATTAACAACGGCTCCGACGAGACGCGAAGATTCTCGGAAACGATCGGGGAAATACCGGGCTAATGTACATACACATATACACGCACACGTACAGTCACGAAGCATCTCAGCGGCGCTTTGCGAAGCATCGATCGGAAGGAAGAGACACTCGACGGAAACGGATCAAACGGATCGTCGCGATAAGTGGCCCGATATTCGAACGAAACGATAGCGCCCGAAGCACCAAAGAGAGGGAGCTCTCCCCCCCTCTCTCTCTCTCCCCCCCGCAAGTGCCACTTGCCACTTGCGCCCGCCCTGAGATTGCGACACACAAGCGAGCGTGTGTGACTGTGCCCGAGGCTGCAACTTTCGAAGTATCCGCGTATTTCCGATCGAAGATCGGCCGGTGGCTTGATAACGCTCGCATTCCTTCGAAGCTCACCCGGCCCGAAGCTCTCGCAGAGATTGCGCTATGCGACGTGAAGCCGAGGTGGGAATGCACCGTGACTCGAACATGGTGGCGCGGCGACCCTCGAGAGCACCGAATCCGACCTCCGCTTGAGTGTTCCGTCTTCAAGTGTTCTTCTCGTAGGCGGTAGTCCGACGGTGATGAGCCGGCGACCGGAAAGCTCCGCTCTGTGACGATGATCTCTCACTCGTGAAAGCTTCTCACCTACGAGCCCCGAGCTTCCGACTGGCGGTATCCTGTGCGCGCATATATTCTTCACGTTGGCACGCGAATTCGTACGCACGAGACTCGACGCGAGTATCGTCGAGACGTCGGTATCCAGAAAGAGGCGCGAGAGCACGTCAACGCGCAGTGTGTGTCCATCGCTGCTCGAGACATGACCGAATTACTTCTTTCGCACGAGGTCGCTCCGGCCTCGTGAACACCGCGGCGGAATTTGGAATTTCTCGTCGAAGTTACCCTCTCGTGTAAGAGTCAAGACTCGTGGGTATATCGACGAGCGAGCTTGGACTGAGCTCGAGGCTATCAGAGTGGGAGATTTTCACCCTGGACACTGTCTGCTTGAACTCTTGTCTGCTCGTGTGCGATACACCGACGAGTCACCGCCTACGATCAAATATCTGCTCAAAGAAAAAAAAAACATGCGTAACGATAAAAATCCGAGAATGTAATTTCTCCCTTCAAGTAGAATTAAAGCCGTCAAAAAGACTCGCGGCTATAGTGACACACACACACACTCTCTTTCTCTTTCTTCCTCTCTCTCTCTCTCTCTCTCTCTCTCTCTCTCACTCTCATTCACTCACTCTTCCACGACCAAGTATCCTAAGGTGTGATCACACACTCATGTTTGCGAAGGTACATTTTGTCTTTGTATAGCGCTCCTTAATCCCGAATTAATATTCATGACCCGGCATCGCACGTTCCCGCCAAACTGCTCACCGGATATTGAACCTCGAGGAGTCGTGTTGCGCGCGGCTAAATCTTGAAACGCGCTCTTTGGGATATCGCGGGGCTGCGACATATCGCGATAGTATCGAGCGCGAGGCAGGGTCATGCGCAATGAGACGCGGAAAGAGCGGGAGATCACGAGACACGCGAGATGGATCCTTCGCGAAGAAACAAACATTGCCAAAAGGAGAGACTCTTTGTAATAACCCGTTTATATTTCAATTCTCGCGATTGCTTACGGCAATCTCGCGGTCCCGGGATCCATTGCGACAACAATAATAATAACGTGATAACAATAACGGCGATTTTATGGCGACCGTTAGTGTTTATCTCACGTGAAAACCTTCGAGACCTTTTCTTACCAGACCTGAAATGTATAAAAGTGAATATCGCAGTCTCGGAGATATGAAGAATTTTCGACGATCAAGACTGTCTGAAGTAATAAGATCCGTTTCACCGATTATCATGTACGACTCGGAGACGCACGAGAGAGATTATACATATGTACTAATACAATTAAGCGGGCTGTAAAAGCTGTAAGTTACCACAGTAGCGTTAATATGCACAGACTCGGTGTGTCGCGTAAGGAATCGTAAAATGAAATACTGTCGACTTCGATAGCTTTAAGTGCGTACGTCATCACGTGTAATTTTTTCATGGTAATCGCTCGCGACGGCACGTTGTGATACTTGCGTGAACGGAGATTATCGGCGCACGTATGTGACGACAGTGAAATTTAAATACGTGTTAGTTTAGACAACCAATTTGTAAATTTCACTGTACAACAATAAATGCCCATTTATAAAATATAAATGCCTTTTATGCTTTTATTAATAACGCTTTTTATCACGTCGTTTGAATAATGTCGTTTATTCTCCTCAGGTTCTCGTCAGATCATCATGGAGCGGGCCTCGTTGATTTGCTCGATGCTGAAGGACATCGAGTGATCAGTGGAATCATGTATATATAACAAATGTAGACAAAATTATATTTTTCCAAGTAAATGTATGTATAATATATGTATGTATAATATATAAACATATACATATATATATAATACAGAAGTATCGCACAACATGTCAATGAGGTATAACAGAGAGATATCAGTATTTAACAAAAATCCGTCTCCTGTTCATTAATCATCGTACTACGTACGATCTATGTATTACTTTCTCTCACTTCTAAATTATATATGGTCATATAATTGAAAATATACATATTGTGATTTAATATTTTGCTTACAAGTATCATTAGTTTCGAAGTCCCCACGGAGAGTCCTCGCGGAGACCTCGCAATCTTACTCGGCGATCTTACCCTTCTTAGCAGGAGCTGCATCGCGAACAGGACTGTTGCCCCTCTTCTTTCCACCTCGCGCGTTACGACCTTCGAATACAACGTTTGTTAATGACTGCATCTTTTTCGAACGAACTTTAACATTACTATCGTATATATGGAATTCAGTACATCAAATTTAACTCATTGAAATCCAGATATATGACCACCATATATATGATTTCTCGGTATTAGCATGGCTAAACTCATCATTATATAATGTATACAGTGATCAATATAATTATATTTTCAAAATTGAAACGAACTTACCTTTTTTACCGCTACGTTTTCCTTTATTGTGCTTGTTTTTCGCAGCCGTCATCTCCTCAGTCACTTTAATGAGGTACTTTTCTTCTTCTTCGCCCTCGAGTATTCTGCAAGTGACCTCCGAGTTGTTAATTGTCACCTTCAAACACAAAACATATCGGCTCAATTATCTTAATATATCATAACACACGTACGATAACTTTGATGGTGTCTCAAATAGGTTATAAAAATATTCTTAGCTAATCGACAGTCACGTTAGTCAACCTTAAGTATTTTACAAATGTTTCTCACTTTGTTATCATCCATTTTTTCCAACACAGGCTTAGCAGCATTTTCTCCCTGGAGACGGATCCATCCTTCCGTATTGCCCCTTTGGAAGTCAATATACGCGACCTCAGCATTCAGTTCTTCTAAACGTTCTTTGACATCTTCTCTGATACAAGTTTTAGAAACACCAGAGAAATAAATAACTGAACCTCTTGGCAATTTAATTTCTGTCACAGCGGGTGTTGAATCTGTTTCTTCATCTTTGTCTTCCTGTTCCGCCTGAGGGAAGTACATCAAACATATTATTCTGATAATGATAACATGTCAATCTGTCCTATTGGCATTGATATATTTTTCTGAAAACTGAAGTTTTGTACTTACACTTCCTTTCTTGGACTTATTATCTGTTTTTTTCCTTCTACGTTCCTCCTTTTCCTGTGCCTTCTCCACTGCGTAATCCGCACTACAACAGTTGCATTAAAGTCATAAAATTAATCTAATTACAGACGTATATAGGGTAATTAATTGCGTATCAATCAATATTACTTACGCCCATTTTCTTATTAATTCAACATCATTATACTTCACGGATTCAACAGTCATGAAAGCTTTAGCAACATCTAAAGTTTGAAATTGTACAAAAATGGATCCTTTAAACTTCAGATTTTTTTCTTTATCTTGGTATTTTCTCATCTATAGGAAATGAGATATTCAATGCTTAGATATGAAATATATATACATATATATATATATATAACTTAATATATATATAACGTAATGCTTAACATATAATCATACAGTAAAACAAATACACTTACCACAATTGTCTCAAATGGTTTATATGGGGCAAAGAATGTTTTCAACTTTTCAATATTCATATTTGTTTGTGGGAATCCCTTAACATAAACTGTCTTAGCCTCTTGGGCTTTCCTATACTCTTCGTTATATTCTGGTAGTGGATGTTTAGGTGAACGCCGAATCTTCTTTCTATCTTCAGATATATCCATAAGATCACTATCTTCCAGAGCTTTCAGTATTACATCGACACTTTTGCTAAGATTTGTTAGCTGTTTAAAGTTCAACATGATAGTCATTGGGATCCAGCCATCGTCTAGCTTTGTTTGCTCTATAAGAAACTTGTCCTTTTGCATATTCACATTGCCAAAGTAATACTGCCAAGAAACACACAAAAAGTTAAAATTAGAAAACTAGAAATTCTCGTTAGTTGCTAATGGAATTATTTCCGCGTAAGTAAAAACTCAAGAATTGAATTCGGAAGACACGTGATCAAATCATTCGGCCGTAAGAACAAAACGCGATACCTCTACTTGTTCCTTTATCTTCTGCGAAATTTCTGCGGAAATTTCTGCGGATTCTTCCTCTTTCATGTCGTTCTCTTTTACATTATCTGCTTCTTTTATATCGGTCTCTTCTTTTGCGTCTTTCGAATCGCCGGCAATCGGCGTAGCGTTCTTAACCTTATCAGCGGTAACTTCGTCAACGGCCTCTTCAGCGACGCTATTTGTGCCCTCGGTTTTCGTTTCCTTCTGACCGTTTTCCATGTTTGTGATATTCAACTGAAAATATCTACACGAAGCAATATCTACAAGAAGCAGCGACGTTTAAAATCAATAATTCCTAGTACGTTTCAAGTATCTACGCGCAAATATTCACGTTCCACCAATGCGCAATATGAGCATCAGGCGACGAAATGATCGCGTTACACACACGTGCCCTCGGCAGTAATGAAAAAGTGAATAGGCTGGGCGCGCATGCGCGTCGGACAAATGGGGATTCCAGTATCGTACATATAAATATATACATATGTAATGCACGTGCAAATCTAATAAAATATTAGTTTACGCGAGATACAGCCGGTAGACAAACGACGAGGCAAGTATTTAATTAAGTATAGGCATAAATTTAAGTATAGATATTTAACTATAGGTAAGTATACTAGATTATTATATACATATATATGTATATATTTTCTAATTTTCCAAAAATATATATTTATACAATAGGGCCCTTGGTAATGACACCTCATTTTACTTGTTCTACATACTACCTTAACGCATGCGCATCCAGCCTATCCACTTTCCCACCATTGGCCGTTAGTTACATCAAAATCGGAAATAACTTAACTACTGTGATCAATCAACCTTCCTAAGTAAATTTCAATTTTGATGCATTGTTGAAATCCTGATACCTAACGAATAAATGGAGAAATATAAATAGGACTGAAAATATTAGATATCGAGCGATGGCTGATTTCCTTCGAAATTAATTATCAAATGTGTACTTGATCTAATCTTGGCACCATCTAACGGTATCTCAGTAAAAACGGTTGGTCGTACGGTTTAAGTAAACAAAACATGGTTTGAGTTTTGGCTAAAAATGGTTCGAGTCTCGATGATGTCGACATTTAGTTCAGAAATCTCCGTTACGAGCCGCTACTTTCCTCGATATCGTAATTCTTAAATAGTCAATGGCAGATATTGGACGTTATCATGCAAAATGAGCAAAACTCAACGACTTGTAATTTTGTCAAAAAAGACGTTATCGAGACAGTTTCAAAAACATTTTATAGCTTAAAGTATCCAGCTTTTAATAACATTAATGTCATGTTTCGCTGTCATGTTTCAAAAGAATATATCGAATTAAACAAAAAATGTTGTATAACACAGTGAAAAAAAATCGCACTGCAATTTATATGCACACAAATTAAAGGAACAATTTCATGTTTTGAATGACATAAACAGCACTTGTGTGCAAAATTTAGTGTATACAGTACAAATCGATAAATATCATTAAGAATTTGGCGTTGATTTATGAAGTACAACTTACATTTCTATAACAACATGAATTTTTAAAAATGATTATATTTTATACTCAACGTTAAATTGGGAAATTGAAAAGTTCAAGTTGTAAAATGCTTCATGAACCATTTAGTTTCTCGTTTTCGAGTTACAAGTCGTTGAATTTTGGCTGTTTGTCATAATCGAGGAAAGTGAGTCCTCAAAGTGCAACAAATTATTTTATCGAGTCGGATGAAAAATAACTTTTACCCGCGTCTTCTTGTAAAATTTTCACATTGAAAATTTACATCCGATGTCGCTGTAACCGGTGGAGAAATTAAAGGGGCGCACGAGAGAAAGTAACGAAGCCGCGAGGAGCCTTTCTGCCAGCGAACAATGCGGCGCGACGATTGGAAAGTCATCGATCATGTATCCTAATTCGCGCGGCGCCGCGTGATATTGTAAAATTCGTAGCCATGATCGATCGCCTGCGAACTCCCGCGAGACGACGCGGCCTCTGCACGCTTGATTGCCACAGCGGTGCACCGATGCCCCACGTCATCGAGGATCGATGCGACAGCCGATAACATTCGGATCGCGAGAACGGAAATGCGCGAACCTTGAGAAAATCCGCGCTCAAAGTGTCCGCGAGGCAGAGCGAAACGTTATTTCCACCGTCGTTTCTACAAACGTGAAGCGTTCGATACGCGTGTCAAATAATAACTCATTGTGACGGTCCGGAGAAGAGAAAAAAAAGGATATGCAGGGAAGGTCCTTCGTCCTAATGAACCGCTCGTGTCCGTTCGATTCGCGCGCGTTGCCGTCTCGGTCTGTCAAATCGGACTGGCAGCTGTCACCTTTTAAAACCACGGTCGAAAAAATTGTTTAATATACGACACCGCACTTGTAACTCGGCAATTGAGTCGCCTCGGACCGCAGCGAATCGTCGTGACGATTGGGGGCTGGCGACTTTCAAATGGGGATGTAATTTCCAGAGGGTGCCGACGCGCATTTAAATTCAATCCGCACCGCTCGGCCGTCGCGCGACATTTTCCCCAAACGCGCGCTTTTTTGTCCTCGCGCGAGAATCGCTCGGCGTGTCGTTACGGTGGGAGTTCGGCAATTGCCGCAAATCGACCGCGGTGTCTTTATTGCGTCGCTAGAAAAAAAAAGAAAACGAAAAAAATTCCCGTCTAACGTCGGGGTTGCTTCGATGACGCGTCGACGCGCGGAGTACTCGCGCGGGTGCAGTCGGATGATTGAAAATTGCGGCACTTTTACCTCGACGAACTTTTTTTCTTCTTAGTCTGTCTGAAGAGATACATTGTCTCACTCGAGACGAAAATCGCGTGACTCGTCGAGACGAAAAGACGTGTTGCAATTTTTGGTAAATTTTGCAGTAATAGCCCGGGGAGAAAGCGAGGAGTGCGGATAAAATTTGCAAAAAGCTCCGACTCACCTCATTGTGATCGCGTGGAAAAGAAAATAAGAGACACGTCGCGTTCTGGCTTCGGAGTTTCGTCGCAAAGTCAATAACGCGATAATCCGATCTGATTAATTCGATTCGATGCCGAGCGCGGACGTGACTTACCGCTAGCCGGACCAGTTCTTGAAAGGGAGCCGCACCGAGAGAGAAAGAGAGAGAGAGAGAGAGAGAGAGAGAGAGAGAACACAGATGGTGCGGGAAATCGTGATTCGGCGGAATCGGGGAAATCTCGACAGCCCGCACAGTCCTAATTGGGAGACAAAAATGTTCAACCAGTGTTGCGCAATTTCATTATACGCGCTACGCTCACGGTACAACGTGACCAGACGAATTAATTGCGACGAGAATTCTTTGGCAAAGCGAGTATCGTACACTGAGAGAAAAGTATTATGATATTTGGAACTATAATGATACAGTAACTAAATTATAGTCCGAAATATCATATTTATCGTAAGTATTACCATAATATCGGTAATAATTACGATATAGACATAGTATAACCAAACATAGTATAATATTTTCACTAAGAATTATAGTAAGTTAAACTAAAATTATTGTATGGATACAAATCCATAAAATGGTAGGTAAAGTAACTCTTTTATATAGTCAATATTACCAGAATATTTGCTAAATGATGACAGATGTAACTATATGAATATTAAATCTCACTATATTTGTGAATGAGAAATTAGCATATATGTGGTAAAAGTAACTAAACAACTATTTAAGACAATCATTGACTACATATTTGTGTTTATTCGACTATATTTTGCAGGTTCCACGAACTATAAAAATATGGTTGACGCCAAAATGAACTATAAAATATAGTGAAATTATAGTTAATTCAACTATATTTTTCTATCAGTGTATCTTCACATGTGTCATTCGTCGACGACAAAGTTTGCACTTACCTCTTCACCGCTTGTTGAGTCCTTGAATTCCACTTGAAATTTTAAGTTTAGTCGAATGACAGGACTGCGAGAGAAGAAAATTTGGTGGTTTATTTATCCGTCGATAAGGTAAATTTTCCAGTAACCGGATGTTTAAGCATAGGTCGTGACAAAAAATACAATATATAATATTAAGAATAGTTTTGATTTGAAATATTTGCATTTATTCGAAAACTTAAGATTCCCTTAAGTAAAGAAAAATGATTTAAACCAATGTATATATCTATTATCAATAAAATATTTACATAAGTAATGAAGCGCATTAATATACCAGTGACCGGACAGTTGAAATCGATTATGGCTCAATGTTCGAATATATTTATCCCAGTGTGTCTGACTGCAATTAGAAAATTAATATGTGCTAACGGGAAATAATATAAATATAGATGCTATCTCTTAATGAATTTATTAACGATTGACCATTATTTTGCCAAACCATAGGTGCATACTTATTTAATTAATTTTTATTTCAACACAAAAGTATCAAATTGGGTATATTTTTTTTCCAACTAATCGTCAAATATCTGAGTTTTCTTTTTACAATAATTATTACTTTCATTCATTGTTGTTAAAATAAATAGTAAATATTTTTTTTCAAAGTGGTCGGATACTTGAGACGTTCACCTTATTCTACCTGCAGTTACATAATTAATATATTGTTTGGAATTAATTAATATATTGTTGTTAGAATCGAAAACAAAGACTCAACGCAGAATATCGAATTGATTATCGAATATTAAATGATTCTTAAGTAAATCTTCTCTCCATCTTTCGTCAGGCTACACTAGGAAAAAAAATTTAGTATCTCTAACAAAACTGTTTAGTTGAGGCATTTTTTAATAGCAATATCTTGTTTTATATAACAGAATAATTAGTTATCTCAACTAAATATATTTTTCTGCTTTGTTCTCTGGACCAAATGATTTTGTTCTTAGACTTCATATATAAAAATTAAGCATTTTAGTTATTTTATCTACAAAAATGACATAATAACGAAATATTATTTTACATAAACTAAAATGATGCCGAATGAATACTATTTTGTCTTTCTGTGCACTAAAATTTAGATTTTATATATTAAGTAAATTATAGTATTTTTAACAAAATTCATATAGTTAAAGCTTGTTGGTTGCTATATAACAAAAGTATTACATTATACGAACAAACCGTAATCAAACGAGATATTTGTTTACAGGAACTGAACAGTTTTGTTGGGCATATTTTAACCAAATTATTTTGTTGTTACAACAAAATTTTGGTTCACGCAACAATACATTTCTCCTAGTGTAGATTCCTGCAGTTAGCTTCTCAAAGTCGACGGAACTTGCAGGATTAATGTGGGACTAAAATTTCGGCCCGAGTCCGCTCAGTGTTACGCAGCGACATTGCGTGCGTGCGTGCGTTTGGTGGGCCAAAACGCGATATTCAATCGTCGGAGCAGATTTACGAGGGCAAACAGAGGGCCGAGTCGCGAATAATGCAACGCGTCATAATCGATATCGCCTTTCTCACTTTCTCTCCGGCCGTCATCGTAACACGATCGGTGATAAATTCATATTTCCGATCAGCCGCGTCACGATCGCGGCGGCCAACAAATCGTAAAGCAAACGTAAAGCGAAGAGCCTGCATACTCATCGCTCGGTGGTAGGATGCACACGCGCGCGCGTGTGCCCGCGCCGAAGGCAGGACAATGTCTGCCAATTATCGGACGATTGTGTCGCGATGCCAACTGTCGGTGCTGGTCAAGTTGCCGTTCGATCGGGGGAGTGAGTGACCATTGCTTTAATCGACAAGTCGTTAACTTTCGTCCAGCCGGGAAAGCGCTCCGCGAGACGCAACTTGTGGCCTGCAGCAGCAGAGAAAAGGCTCGCACGAACATCCTGTCGAACATCCCGCCAGGAGGATCCCGCCTGTCCTGCCTGGCATTTCCGCGGGACGCTCGCAGGATTGCTGTCTTTGAACGCAGGAAAGAGATGCGGGTTCATCGGCGCGCGATTCATCATCGAGAAAACTCGCGAACGATAAACTCGAGAGAGAGAGAGAGAGAGAGAGACACGAGCTGGAAAGTCGATGCGCGACCGATGAGACACGACAAAAAGAAAGAAAAAATAATCATTCATATCGAGATACACACCTCCGCGTCGTTCGTCGTCTCTCATCGCAGCGCAATCGCATCGCAGGAAGGATCGCATCGCGGAATGAAGAGATCCCGAGTAAGCTAGCGTGAAAACGCTATCGGGAGAAATAAAGGCTGCGCGCGCTCGTGTAGAATTTCCTTCCACCGTTCCGCCTCGATAAATAATTGCAAGGGGAAACATGAAGAGAACTTTGGCCGATACCGTGTACGTACGTCGTGCATGATTGTGAGCGTGCGGGAGGATGTACGCGTACACATACAAACACACACACACACACACACACACATGTACGACTTTCTTCTATCATTCCAGCTCGATAAATAATCGCATGGGGAAGAGCGGAAATCCTAATATCACTGCGCTGCGATCATGGCAGGCCACGACCCGGCAAACGTATCTATATATCGCGATGGACCAGCCGCCCCTTGCCGCCCCCGGCAGGGCGCGGTAATCGCGTTTCGTGTTTTTCTAAGAGCGCACAGTCGGCTCATATCCAGAGCGAGCGAGCGATCGTTCGGTCGGTCGTTTCGTTCGTCCGTTCGTTCGTTCGCGGCGAAGCCGGCACGAGAGCCGTACGAATACGTAATTTTACGCGTGTTTGTTTTACGCACGTCGGCAGCAGGGCAGGAGGGAGAAAAGGAGCGCGAGGGGGGTCTATACATCGTCAGAGCGGAGGTGTCTTTACCCCCACACCCCCGCCCGTTGTTTGTCCAGAAGATGGACTGACCAGCGGCGAAATCCACTCGACATTGGCGCGCCGGTATATGTGCATGATTGAAACGAAATTATGAATAAATATTTGCCGATAGAAAGTACCAGGCGCGCAGCACCGTCTCTCGTGAGAGACGCCAGACGCGCGCCGCCGGCAGCCAGCCGATCGAAATTCTGATATCGCGAAACGGCAGAATCGAGCGCATAATTCTCGCCTAGCGCCTATCGTGCAAAGGTCTGAAGGACCTTAACCCATTTGCATCATAGCTCTGAATACGCAGCTAGCTTCAGAAATCGGAGACGTTCAAGTGATGGTCGGCCTGTATCACCGCGCATCACCGCACATCATTGGCGAAAGCTGAACGTCGTCGTGAATGTATTATTCCGCGGTTGGTATATAAGTAAATGTGTCGTGGCTCGCGGAATATTCCGCGACTGGTGATAAGTGACGATCATAGTTGCTGCCGGTTGTTACAACTTCTTGGTAAGTTAACTTGACAGTTAAATCATATATTTTGTCCTTGTTTTGCCTTCAATTTAGACAAAGATAGACGTATGATATGATTTAATGGATAATTTAATTAAGAGAGACTTAACATGATAATTAGATACAATATGATTTAACTATCAGTCAATGTACCAAGGAATTGGAAAAACCAGTCCTATGTGCGGATTATTCCGCTTGCGGATGCAAGTGGGTTAACCGGCTTACGGTTAGACCCGAGTCTGACTCGGAGTAAGATTCACTACCCTCGTGTCCGCCATTTTTGGTCCGCCATTTTGAATCTTGCAACAACAACCTCAAGTTTTAAATCAGCACGTTCGAAAACTATTATAAAACACGAGAGTAAATATTTTCCTCCGCAGAAAGAATTTAACCATTTTGATACTGATTTTTCTGCCAATAAATAGTACCGCAAGAGGGTTAATTCGCCGAATCGTGCGTGCGTGTGCAACGAAATCGTGCCTTCGAATGCGCCAGTCGAATCGTCCAGCGCCTCGCTGTTCCGCCGGCGATCGAATTTCCGCGCGATCGCGAGCGACGCGATTTCCCCGCGTAGCGGGAATAAAAGATCACGGGCGGAACAGGACTGTTGTCGCCTGGCCCTCCGCCGTCCTTCTGCCGCGAGAGCTAACGCAAATACGCACTTTTCGGCACGCATGTGCGCAGGCGAACGCTCAGATACGCGCCACGTGTCTTCACGTGCAGAAGCCGCGTGCGGGCCGGAAGTGAGCGCCGGATACTTTGGCCGTAATGCAACGTACGAGATGTAAGTCATCGATATCGTGAACCTGCACAATGCTTAATGGCCCGGTGACTCACGGCCGGCGCGCACCCCCCCCCCCTTCTCCCGGTCTTCTTTTTCAGGCGAAACGCCGAGACGCTGCTCCGTCCCGATCCCTCTCGCTTTACATGCTGGCTAAATTCCTCGGACCGAAATCCCGCTCGAAAAGCGCCGAGTCGCGAGATTTCGAGCGACTGATCGCCCTTGGGGAGCGAATTCTCCGCCCTGATTCGTTGAGCGGGTCTATACTTTGAATCAGAGTTGAACAGCGAGTCTGATGCGCTCCACCATCGCAGGACCAATTCACTACGATCGATTGAAACAATCGCTCGAAATCAAAATCCGCCCCAAGCTTGAATGAATGTTGAAGCTTAAGCGTTCACTCTCGCGATCGTCCGAGCGCTACGCGATTCTCGACAACGCCGCTTCGAGCGACTTCCGCTCGCGGTTGCGGAGACCAAGCCAGGCCAGATCGCCGCGCCGGTGAACCGGAAAGAATCACGCTTCGTGCGAGCCATCTTGAGGACTCTCGTGTCCGTAGAATTCCGGTTCCTGCCGAAGTGGAAGCGCGCGCGAGCGCGTCTACGCGCTACCTGTGGGAACCGCGCGACCCTCCTGAGCGCGTCCAGGAGGCGATCAAAAGGTCCGCGGGAAAGATATTACATAATACGGAATACAAGGACTGTCCGTGGGGTGGCTCGTGAATTTGGAGCGACGCGACGCGACGCGAAGAATGGTCGATCGGCGCGAGGTGCAAGAAAAAAAAAAAGAAACGGGCACGCGATCCACTATACCCTCTTTCCCCTTCCTCCTTGCTCCTTCTCCCTCGGCTCGCTCTCCTGCCTCTTTTTCGCCCTTCGTCCTCCTCGCCGTGTTCTCTCACCCTTGATCGCGTGACGTGTGCTGGACGTGTGTGCACGCGACGACGCGCGGTGCACAGGTCTCGTGATACGCGCGCGCGTCGGCGCCCGCTGCGACCGCCGTGTCCTTTTCATCGGCCGCCCGCCCGCCGCGCCGCGCCGCGCCGCGCCGAGCGGGCATGTAAACGTTGCCTCGTGCATCTCAGCGAAGTCAGTCGATTCCTTCGCAAGCGCGAGGTCGCGGAATTCGCCCGACTCCAGATAGATCTCGAGTCGCGCGATCCGTGAAGAGGGCTTCGCGCGAAGCTCTTGCCCGCGTGTGCGAAGGATCGCCTCCTAGGATTTGTCAGAGAGCGCGAACGACGGTAATAATCGTGAAAGCAGAAAGAAACGGGACTAGGGACGATTAAAAAAGAATCTATAAATTTGCGCGAGGTTCTTTCTCGCGGGGTTGTTTCGCTCCGAGGACTCTTTTACACGAGGTCCGCAATTTTCCCTTTACAACACCGAGCCACGCACATTTCATGCAAATTCTCCCACTATTTTTCTCTTCCTCCCGTCCTCCTTCCCTCGCCCTCTCTCTCTCTCTCTCTCTCTCTCTCTCTCTCTCTCTCTCTGCAGCCGCTCTCTCACCTTCTGCGCTGCACGTCGCATTATCGGTCGATCGCCACTGAAAAGTTAACGATACGATTAGTCAGCTTCGTTCCCAGGCAGCCAAGGATAATCATGCGAGCGCGTGCCGCGTACGATTCCTATGTGAACTTTATCGCGCGATCGCACCCTCTCTCCCGCGGCCGGCCCCCACCTCGCGGAAGGGTCGCCCTCGACCCTTCCGCACCGCCGCGACACGCGTGGACGTCTCCGCCGCGACGCACGAGCGTGCGAACGCCACGTAGAGGGTGGATCTCGCGGGGAGGGTGGCGGCGGAGTGATTTCATGGTGGCGTGCGTATTATTGCTCGAAGGGGCCGCGGGCCTGGGCCTGGGCCGATTGTCTAATCGGACTTATCTCGATTTTATCAGCAGTTACCGAACGATGCGCGAAATGAAGACGATTTCAAGGAGACGATTTCAAGGAGACACGCCGCACCGGTGTGACTTGCGATCTGCCGAGCGCGAACGCTCGACGTCTCAAAGGTACCGATTGGACGCGACATCCGGACGCGAAATGAATGCGAAATTGGAGAATCGACATGGAGCGATAGGGACGCGGTTCCCAGCGTTCCCTCGACGAGCGCGGCGCAGCCGCTCAAGGATTCACGCACAGCAGCCTGCGAAAGGGCAGTTTCCGGCCGCCGCGCCGTCTCCTCCGTTCTCCTCACACATCCGCTCGATCTGACGAGCGGCGAGAAGATCACTTCCTCGTCGGTCTCCTTGACCGAGTGCAGCAGAAGCCGCGGTCGCGCACAATCAAGGGCCCGCACGCTCGTCAGACGCGCGCACGCACGCACGCACGCACGCACGCTCGCACACGAGTCGCCGCGGACGTTCCCACGAAAGTCGCCCCTCCTGATTTTCGTTCCCCCTTCGGCGCACTGAGCAGCCCTCTCTGTCTGCCTCTCGCGTGCGCTCTCTCTCTCTCTCTCTCTCTCTCTCTCTCTCTCGCTCCCATTCTCTCGCTTCCTCCCGGCTGTCGTCGAGAGACGCTTTTCACCTCGACGACCGTAGGGCCTCCGGTGCCCCACTCCATCCCGAAGGGCGCACACCTCCGAGCATCCCCACTCGTCGCTGGACGACGACGGGCCACGCGGTCGTGTGTCGTCCCTGCGTCCTCCCGCACACGACATACGTCGGCCGCCACGCGACCAGTGCACACGCACATCCTGCAGCAGCATCCCGGCAGCAAGTTAGCAGCAGCAACGGCAGCAGCAGCAGCAGCAGCAGCGACGACTGCCGCCGCCGCCGCCGCCGCCGCAACGAGCGAGAGAGCGGGAGAGAGTGCGCACGATTTCTTCTTCCACGAGCACGCCACGCGACCGCGAACGACGTCGGGAAGCCGCGGCACGTGAGCGCCGATAAACTCCCACCGGCGTCGCGAAACAAGTGCCGGACCGAGTGACTGCTCCTTTCGCGACCGCGACGAAGGCCGTGCCCGCACGCAGGACTCCGCGCCACGCGGCGCCCGCGATTATCCGCACGCGAGTTCGCCTCGGTGACATCCGCGAGCCACGAAGCTCGCGATCTCGAGCGCGCGCTGCGCACGATGCGCGAAAATCCCGCGAGTTTTCATCCGCGTACTGGCGACCGCCGCGCGCTCGCGGCAACGAGACCGAGGGTCATCTTCGGATTTTCAGAGGTTCTTCGGAGGAAGTCCTAGTTCACGTCTGTGCGAGACGCAGGACCGCTCATCTGGCGGCAAGTGCGCATCGCTGTGACAGAAGAAGTCGTGGACACAGCGCGGGCAGTCTTCGCGGTGCGAGTGCGCGACTTACGCTGCGAGATCGCACATCGCGATTGCTCCCCTTCGAGTTCGATCGCCGAGCGCGTAGGGTGATCGCGACGTGTCCCGTCGGCGGCACGGTGTGTCGATGCTTATCGAGGAGCGCTAACGATCGCACCAGGAGGCTACGTCGACGGTACCGCAATGCGGCTGCAATGACAGCTCGTCTGTGCATCGTTATGGGCTCGATAATCGGCGATAGTCGGTAACGCTAGCGATCTCGTCCCTCCGAAGCTGCGTCTTTCCTCGGATCGATCCCTCCCCTTGGTCCGTCCACGGTCGCCACGACAGCCCCGATCCCGAAGCGCGAGCAACATGTGGCGAGTAGTGGTCGCGCGTTCCGACGACAACAGCACTCTGCTGTCCTCCGAGATCACTTCCGGCGCGGTCGCGCCCGGTCATCTGCCGAGCCTGCCGGCGCCGCCGTCGGGTCACCATTGGGGTTACCCGCCGCCGCCTCATCATCCACCCTATCAGCCGACGCAGCACCCGGACATGCGTCACCACCATCACCATCACCACCACCACCACGACATGCGACCCCCGGCGCCGCACGAGCTGCGGCACGCCGCCGGTGACCCGAGGAGCCAGGAGCTGCGGCACCCGGAGATGCAGAGGCACCAGGAGCTGCCGCGGCACCAGGACATCCATCATCGGCCTGACGTCGCCAGGCATCAGGACATGCCGGGGATGAGGGCCGACATGCCGGAGATGCGGTCGAGTCACGAGTACTTGGAGCTGAAGATCGACACCGAGCTCCGAGCTCCGGAGAACAGTCAGCCGCAGCCGCAGCAGCAGTCGCAGCAGCAACAGCCGCAGCAGTCGCAGCCGCAGCAGCAATCGCAATCGCAGCAGAGTCAAGTCCACCAGCAGAGGAACCTGAAGAGGGCCATGAGCGACTCCGACTGCGACGACGTGTTCTCGGAGGAGAGCGGCAAGGAACCGTACGTATGCTCATCCGGGAATCCTGCCCCCTCCCTCCCCCCCCCTCCTTCCATCTTCCGAGTCGAGGGAGCATCGTGACCTTGAAGTCCGCGCGAAGTCCGAGGAAATTCGACTCGCGAGGACGGTCTAGCGACCGTCTTCCATCCGCTTCCATCCGCTTGACATTGCCGATGCCGGCGCGACATATGTCCTCTTTGTGCGGCGACAAGGTCGCAATTAGTCGCGACATTGTTTCAGCCCGTACGCTGAAAATTAACGAGCTCGTTTTGTCGCGCGCGCCGCCTCTCCACCAAGTCTCCTCATTAACAATACGTAATTAAAACTCTCGGCCCCCCTCCCCCCACTTTCTCTCTCTTCCGCACGTGCGACCAGCCTCTCTCTCTCTCTCTCTCTCTCTCTCTCTCTCTCTCTCTCTCTCTCTCTCTCTCTCTGTCCCCTCCTCTCTCTCTCTCTCTCTCTTTCTCTCTCTCTCTCTCTCTCTTTGTCTGTCTGTCTCGAGGCTAACCCCCCGACGTTGATCGCGACGTTGCAGATGCAACTCGCCCGGAGGAGACTCCTGTCAACACGCGTCGCGGAAACGCAGGAGGGGGATGATCGAGAAGAAACGCCGCGACAGGATCAACGCATCCCTCGGCGAGCTGCGGCGGCTGGTACCGGCGGCCGCGCGGGACCCTCACAGCGGAAAACTCGAGAAAGCGGAGATCCTGCAGCTCACCGTCGAGCATCTGCGTACGCTCCGCAACAAGGGTGAGTTTGCGCGTCTTCGCCCTCCTCTCAGTTTCCCTCCGTCCAACCGGCCGGAATGCGTGCCGGAATTCGAATTCGCGGTCTCCGCGTATCATCCACCAAAGAATCGCTCCGAAACTGACCGTCTCGCGTTTTCGCACATTGCTGATTTTTCCCCCCTAAAACGCGGGCGTTTAAAGCAAAGCGATTGATTAAATTGATATCTAATTCATCAGGGTGAAACTTCTGATATGAATTATTTGGAAATATTCTCGTTCCTTTTTGCGCTTTGTTGTGCAACAATGTTCGTTGTTAACCGCGAGGTCGACAAAGTGCGAGTTAACTAACTGCTGAGTTACGTAACGGGTGTGCAGAGGGATGTGTAACGGTGTCGAGTAATAAGAGCCGTGATTCCGGAAGGACCTGCCCCGTACCTCGCTTCGAGCGCGGGAACGATCCTTCGGGATCAATGAGATTTTTTGCTCGAGATTTCTCAGACCCGAGGTTTTAATAACGAGCTCTGCCGAAGGAAGGAGCCGCCGCCACACCCGCAGCAATTTCAGTTTTACGCCGTTATTACGTATCTCTGTTATAGCCTGTCATAGCTCTGTCGGGTCTTCTCTCCTCTCTCTCTTTCTCTCTTTCTCTCTCTCCTCCCTCCGCTTCTTTTTTTCTTTTTACCGGAAGACACCTGTTGGCCGTGAGGGCCAACAGCGGTAACTGTAACTGCCTAACCGAATGTCCATCTGGCGCCTCTGCGTTTCCTTATTAAGGCAGATTCGAGAACGATTACGAACGTGGACTCGCCATCGTGATCGATACGACTCGGTGTATCTGCAACCGCAGACTGTTTTTGTATCACTTCACGTTTGCATCACTACAAAACATTTCGATATTCCCGAGACATATTTCTCTCTTCACGAGGTAATCGCGTCGTTCATTATTTCCTCGTTAGAGGAGAACAGCGCGGAACGCTCGGTCGGTCGGTCGAATTGTTTATCGGGAAGAAGTCTCGGGAAAAGATCCCGCCAGCTTGAAAACGCAAGCGAAAAATCCGCTCGCGCGATCTTCCCGCGTGAGTATCGCGTTGATACGGTTAACGTTACTCCGACGCTGCTCGCTGCTAAAGCGAGATGTGTATCTCTCCCCCGATATTATCGCGCGATCGTGTTCCTCGAAGTATTCAGCCTGAGACGGACGCGCACGAGGAGGAAACGAGCGAGGCGCCTGACGAACAATCGCGGAGGGACGGCGGCATATGCTGGCCGTGAAGGCCGCGGCGAGGAGCCCGCGAGTAAACGGGATCCTCGGAGCAGGTGCTGGACCGGGCGCGGAGATCCTGTGGGAAGCACAGGAAGTCAACGACTCTCTGGAAGTGGTGTTCCCACGATTGGTGGCGGAGCCGCCGGGGGTGAGGTGTCCCGCGCGGCACCCCTCTCGCGAGGGAGGCGCTCGGCTCGGATCGGCCTAGGGCAGATGTCGAACCCTGTGGGAAACCAGCTAGCATAAGAGTGCACGGACACGCGGGCACTGTGCACGTCCGCGATTGTGTGCAGGCCGCCGCGCCGCCTTGTTTGTAAATGCGTGCTCGGCCGAGCGGGCCGGGGCGAGGGGAGGGGCGCGAGGCGCCCCAGAAGTGAGCGATATTAAATGTAATATCGCCAAATAAAGCGATCGCGAGCGGCCGAGAGAAATTAGCGACGCGCGCGTCTCCGACATCGGCCGAATGTCATAATTTCGGGTCTTTCCCATTGATCGCAAACCGCGACACGCCTCGCGAAATTCTTCTCCTCACCGTCCGCGGAAGATCCGTCCGCGGGCTCAATCGCCCTCGAGTCTCAATCGAACCAACGGGCAGATGATTAAATTAAATCCAGACTAAACGACATTAATTCGAAATAACGACGTCGACTGAATCGACTGAGATTAAATGACAGAGGCAACACGACAGCTAATTAAACGACGATTAAAAGCGCATTCCCTCGGGACACCTCGTGCGAGCGGAACTTCCGAAATCTCGCCTATCGACAGATTAAACGCAAATTAAACGATGATCGATCGCGCGCGTGATTCGCCGCGCTCGGTGATGTTTGCGCAGCGCGGCTCTGAGAACTCTTGCATAGTAATACAACGTGGGACACTCTCCGCGCTCGTACGCGCGTATGCACGCGTGTGTGTGTGTGTGTGTGTGTGTCTCGCATGAGGCCCGGCCTATGGGGGTCTAAACGATTCCCACGCTACCTGTCCCATTCCACGTGTGCACAATGAGCCGCCTGCTGCTAAAGCCAAGGCGCCCATCTCGCCTCGGTGCACGTATGCCGGCATTGTTGCGCCGCGAAACTAAAACTGCACAAAGGATCTCCGCGTCCGCAGATGCACTTCGCTGTCGATCCACGACTCGCCCGGGGAGAGAGAGAGAGAGAGAGAGAGAGTCGGCAGACTCTCACGGAAAAGCCCGGAAAAGCCCGGAAATACGCGCGCGGTTTTCTCGCGCGATGCACCCTCAGAGATAACAAACGTCGCGCTGTACGCCGCCGGTACTGTTGTTCGAGATAACAAACGTCTCTTCAGGCTAAACTCTCTTCCTTCAAAATACCACATCACTCTGGCGTCACTTTTGCAAAACTCAAAATTAACCACTTTCCCCACGATGAGAGTCCACTGTCGGACTTCGGAATGTCCATTCGCGAGTATCCGGTGGCTTTCGTGAGGCTCGACATGCTCATAAATCTCTCTCGGACAATCAGAATTCACGACACGGTGACGAGCGAATCGTCGGGACTCGAATGTCGTGTGCGAAGGGATGACGAGGATGAAGACTTATCTAATCTCACTCGAACAAATGACGCTTGCAGGACCGGAAGGATACGACAGTACGAAGCTCGCGATGGACTACCACGCGGTAGGCTGGGGCGAGTGCGCCGCCGAGGTGGGCCGTTACCTGGTGACCATGGAGGGCCTGGACGAGAGGGATCCCCTTCGGCTGCGCTTGCTGTCGCATCTGCAGAGCTTCCATCGCGAGCACCCGCCGTCGGGCGCCGTCCCGTCGGCGGTGCCGTCGGCCACGACGTTGACGTCGTCGTCCACTGCCAGCGGCTACGAGCCGCCGAGCACAGTTTCCAGCGGGATGCCAGCCGGCCCGGGCAGCATGCAGCATCTGTTGAGCAGCAGTACCATCGGCTGGAGCCAGTACCCCGGTCAGTATCCCCAGCAGCAGCACGGCAAGCCTTATCGACCCTGGGGCACGGAACTGGCGTACTGATCTCGAGGCTGTCGACGCGCGACCGACAGCCTTCGTCGAGTCGAGTCGATCGGCGCAAGAGCGGTGTGTGAGTCGGCGAAATTCCGATCAACGGATGAAAGAATCTCTCCCCGAGAGTTTGTTTAAACCACCCCTCCCACACCAAACAATCACGGGGACGGCCCGTTTCCGTTTTCTTGCTGTAGTCGTAGTAAAGCGGTAGCTGTAGTGTTGAAGTTAAAGGGAAATCTCGCGGCACGCGGTGTAGGTAAATCTTTCGTCGAGTGTTCTCTATCTTTGCGAATAATTAGCAGTATTTTTTTACGTGTAGAAAGGAGGAGAGTCTAGCGTACGGGATAGCCCGCTCTATGCCGATCGCGCGCCGGCGTGTGGATGTTGCATCTGATGAGTTACTGATCGTTACTGCGTTACTTTCCGACGTGCACGTTCGTCCTCACGTCGACGTCGCTTCATCGATTGCGACGTTAAAGAAATGTATCGGGGAGAGATGTGAATGCGATTTGCCATTCGTGAGCCACACGTGACCGTAAAGTGAGCGGCGAGCTTCGTCGTTCGCGCGTCGTACGTGCGATGTATGCATTTTGTACGATATTTCGACAGCTCAGAAAACATATCTCAGGAACTTCGAGCTACCAAAAGTATGTATGTAAACCGACGTGTTTTCAATGAGTGAGATAATGATAGTCATGCAAGTACCTAATTAGAGTAATACTAATTTATTGACACGGGACTCTGTATATGTATATACACGGACTGTACATACGCTCGTGTAAATAATCAGACGTATTCGTAACTTTATCGGTCAACTTCGTAATCTCGACCACTGATTTGCGACACCGTCGTTTCTCCGCTCCCTCGCTCCGTCGTTATCGAGCGATAAGCGATTACGCGAGTGCGCAAAGTCCGACCCTCGCGCAGGAGGAGGGGAAAGAAGTGTGAGAAAAAAAAAAAGGAAAAGAAGAAAGACGCAGACGGAAAGAAGAAGAGAAACGACCGTCGTACGCATTCGGAACGTGCCATTACGCATTTCAGTGTATACGTGTCAGAGAGAGAAGCCTGAGTATTTTTGCAATACGACTTTGTAAGAAAACGATAACACGACAATCCAAATAGAACATGTCATAGTGTGTGTGTGTGTGTGTACGTAAAATTATCCCCTTCCCTTTCCCTGCGAGAAAAATCAGTCGATAATGCGCGCTTCCGAGAATCGCGAAACTAATCGCAATTCGCACGAATGATAACCGCGCGGGACCGAAGAGGAGAAAGAAAAGGAAACACATTACCTGTCGCGTATAAGAGCGTTCTATATTCTTATCAGATCGACTGACGTCGAGTACGAAACAGGAAACGCGAACCCGCCTCGATCGATGGCGAATTCGCGAATTCCGGGCTCTCTCTCTCTCTCTCTCTCTCTCTCTCTCTCTCTCTCTCTCTGCCTCTCTTTCGCTTTCTCCCCTCTCTCACCCCCATGTTTGCCCGATTCTGGGTCGCGGCGGGACACGATGTGGGTAAACCGCCTCGTACTTTTGCTCGTCGCACGCGCGCAAACGAGCGGGCTTTTGTGCGTTTTACGCAGCCTTGCCTGACAAAACCGACACAAATTTGCGGACGAGAGCGCGCGAATTTACACATTCGGGCAGGCGTGTATGCGCGTCGCTCTTTTCCCCCTTTCTCATGCAAAACACTCCCTTCGCAGACGCGGAATATTCCCGGCCACGTAGAACAAAGGGGATTTACGACCCTACCCGTTCGCATTATATCCGCAAACCAGTTTCGCGAGTCGTTAGTTTCGCGACATAGTTCGCGAAACGCCTTTTTTCTTCCCTCCTTTCCTCCCCTTTCCTCTCCGTCTCTCTCTCTCTCTCTCTCTCTCTCTCTCTCTCTCTCTCTCTCTCTCTCTCTCTCTCTCTTTCTCATTCAACAAACTACGGGCGACGATTAGTCGCGGCTATTTCCGCTCCCGCGCGTTCGCCGACGCAAGGCGACGGCGAAACCTAATTTTCGGGTATTACCGATACTGCGCGGCCACGTGCGGCCCATTGTTCGCGCGTGCTCGTTACGCGCGATTTTTCCACGAGTCGCACGCGCGCCTAATTGCGAGACGCGCCCACGTAACGCATTCGCCTCGCGATCTCCTGTGTCAAAGCTCGACACGAGTCGTTCGCACGAATTAACGGCCGACGACGAGTCGCCGAGCATCGAGCTCCGTATATTTCGCTCGATCCGCTCCGTGTGTAATATCGACGAGCGATATGCGACGTTGATATATCTTAGGGGCGGTATAATTGATCTTAGACATAATTGATGAGTCGAGCTCGAGCTCGAGTCACGGCCGAGCTGAAGTAAATGGCTCATACTCGAAATACAGTGTGGATTCTTCGGGCGAATCGTCGACTCGTAATCGAAAAGAAACGCGTCTCGCGCTTCCTCGTTGGACGCGGAAACTTGAACGCGACGCTTGGATTTCCCCCGCGGAAAAAAGCGCGAGACTCGCAGCAAGGGGAAACCCGTGGCCCCGCGGATTGCGTAACGCTCGAAATCGACCGATGCGCGCGCGGTCGACCTGGAAATTAATCCGACATTAATCAAGCAGCAGGAAGCAGCACGCGAATTGTCAGAGACTCGCGGGATCATTATTAAGTCATTCGCCGAGAAGCAACTATCCCTGTTAGCGTGAGCTTCGCGAGCCAAGTCGCGCGGCTCGCGGTCGTTAGGACGCTATCGGGGAAACGACGTGGAATTATGAGCAACTGGCTTATAGCCGCCTGTAAGTTGGCCGCGCTATAAGCAACCCTCAATTGCACGAGCCCGCGAATACAGGTTGTGCCGCGCGACCGGCGGCGCACGTCGTAACGAGAAAATCGTGCGCAAATCGATATCATTACCAATTCAAACGAAGGACTCGCGTATCTACCACTACTGGTCATATTATAGTACTTTCCCGACTAATGCGTGTGTGTGTGTGTGTGTGTGTGTACGTGTGTGTTAAGCATACATGTATGCACATATATGCACATATGTGATAGGCGAGTCGCGCGATCAATGAAACCGTGATGACAGGGGTCATGGGAACACCGGGGATCGTCAATAAAACCATTTTATTTATGACACTCACATCCGTTACAAAGTCACAGCCTTATCGACGCTTACGATAGAGTATCAACACGCACCTACGTACACATCCATATTTTCGTGTGTCTCTTATGTACATATAAATTCTGCATTCTATACATATAAGTCGTTAAAGCTCATCATCATCATCATCATCGCCTTCTTCTCATTCTGTTTCTTCTTCTGTGTTTCCTCTTCTTTTTCATCGTCATTATATATTTTCGTCTTTACCTTCTCCTCTCTTACGAATCAACCCGTAGGAAAAACAAACGCATCCTCGTCGCTCGTCAGTGGAGCCCGGACGCGTTTGAGCAAAAGGTGCTGAAGAACGATCGGAAATAGAAGAACAGGCTTTCGGATGATCAGGCCGGTGCGATTTTATTGCTCAAGTGTCCTCGCGGCACCCGGGAGCCGCCAAAGTTCGAAGGCGGCGCGACGGGCCGCTATTTTCCCTCCCAGCGGAGGGCTGAGAGCCGCTTGTCCGCTAACTAATCTCTAACGGGTGCACCTTGACCGCGCGGAATATTGAACACCTACGACGATTAGCGCAAAAGTGACGACAACATCGAGTTAAAAATTCGGACCTCCCCCCCCGCACGTCGACGAGCGGCACAGGGAGGGTCCTTCGTGTTCTACGCGTCGTTTTACATCGGATCGAACCTCTCACGATTCGATTCGCCGATATGCGTGTACGTACGGCTCGGCCGTTTTTGAGTAGAATTGTACGAGAGAAGGAGAGAGAGAAGGTGTGTGTGTGTGTGTGTGTGTGTGTGTGTATGTGTGTGTGTATGTGTGTATGTAGTGTTGAGTTAATTGAAGAGATAAATTTAATCCTCCGGTTCTCCTCTCTCCAAGCCACCTTTCGCCCCTCTTCCTCGAGTGCGTTTTCCTCACTCTCTTATGATATAATTTCCTAAAATTGTTTCAGTGCACTCAAACATCGATTAGAAATATAAATTACTTCGTCAGTGGAGAGAGAGAGAGAGAGAGAGAGAGAGAGAGAGAGAGAGAGAGAGAGAGAGAGAGAGAGAAAGAATGGTACAAGCAGTGTACCACATATTGAGAATACAGCAAATTGAAAATAATTTATTGATCTAAAACAATTCACGACACGCCGGTAACGCGAATACCGTGCGAAGGTGTGATCAACACGAGTTATACCCGACACACGCTAATCACACACGATGAATGGAAAAGTCCTATTATTTCGGGCGTCGCGCTCTCTCGCGAGAACGAACGTTCGATAACGCGCTACACGATATATTGTGATGTATATATATATATATTTATTATATATATTTTTTTCTCTTTTCTTTGTACTACGTCATGTATTGCTATGCTCTATTTCGAAAGAGACAATGACGCGCGCTGCCTCCTAGCGCGACGAGACGAGGAAACAAGAGCACACCGTCGCGAGAACGCGAATGGAAACGAAATCGTGGGGGAGATCTGCGCGAAAGAACGCGGTGAACATGATATCGCTCGGTGATAATAAATAAATAAGTCGTGTCGCGCCTAAACGACGAACGAAAGCCGCGGGACTAAAGTCGGCTGAAGTGAGATCGAGGTGGACGCGAGTCGCGCGGTCGCGACGCGCCGCAAACGAGTGGACGATTCGTGGAAGACTAACCGGAAATAAATTACCGCCTCTCCGCCGCGCGCTGTTTCGCCACGTCACGATGACGGTCGCGGTGATCCGCGAGTCGGCGCGGCGCGGAGAGCTCCTCTTGCTTCTTCTCTTGTATTCTTCTTTTATTCAAAACCCGCCCCGTCTTCGAAATACGACGTCTCGAAAAATAAGGGAGCGCGCGGCGCGCCTCTGCGTGGAACGGATTAAGGAGGGATGCGTGATTAACCCTTCACCGGCAACACCAACCCCCGAGAGCGATCTGGCCTCTCTCGGCACCCTCGTGTGAGTAAATATTGCACTGGCAGCCGCGCGCGCGCGCGCGCGCGCGGCTGCGTCCTTCTTTCCATCCTCGCGAGCCCTCCGTCGAGAGTCCTTACGGCCGGCGGCGCGAGAGAAAGCGACGGTCGAGTGGCCGCGTGCGTCGTCGGTCAAGGGTTAAATGTCGTTTCGGCACACCGTGGGCGTGCGATTCTCCCGGGCCGGCTTGGCCCGGCTGTCGATCGCGGCGATCTCTCGATCGTGAGAGACGAACGGACGAGCGAGCGAGCGAGCGAACCTAACGACACGGACGTTAGATTATCATCTCGTTCTCCCTGTTCTCGTTCCTCTGGTTCTCCTCGTACTCGTCGCAGCAGCAACAGCTTGACGTGCAGTCCTCCGAGTTCTCGGCCACGTACGTCATGTACGTGTCGATGCTCTTTGTGTCCAAGGACGGCAAAGACCACGAGAGCGAGGTCGTCTCGAGGTCGGGTATGGCCGTGTGCCAAGAGCTGGGATTGTGCGACTTTTTGGCCTTGCGACTCCTGGTGGACAGCTTCTTGATCGCCTACGGAGCGAAGCATAAGCCTCTGGTAGCGGGAGCAGCAGAGAAAGCCGGGGGAGACGAGACGAGCAAACGAGACGGCAAAGGAGAGAACGAGCCCTCCTTCGCGTCGACGTAAGTTCCCGCCGTTTCCTCGGTAGTTGCGCGAAAGCCTGTCGAACACGAGAATACCGCCGCGACCGGTCGACCCGGGCCGACCTACGCACGAGGACATTGATCCACGATAATGATCTCGCGAGTGCAATCTCGCGCGGAGAGTCGATGGGAGGAGAGATGGCAAGAATCTTGCCATCGAGAATGGAAAAAAAAAAGCAAAAAAAAAAACTCACGAGAGCGCGCAAGAAGCATGTCCAGGATTCGGAAACTAGAACAGCCTCCCGATCGAGCGAGCGAAACGCCGGAACCGGCCAGCGTCCAGGTGACACCCGGGAAGAATTAGGTCGCGACCTAATCATGCGCGACGGAAACGTGCATGTATGCGTACGTCACGAGAGACAACGAAACGTCACGATCGGCGGGGAGGAATCATCGTTATCGTGTTGTCGTCGGCTTACCCGCAGGATCCTGCGGCCGGACTTGCTCAGCAACTTCTTCAGCATCGCGCTGAGAGACACCGACGGTGGTTTCCTACCTCGTGGCTCGGCGAACGCCTCCTCTCCTCGTCGACGCCTCCTCGTCCTCGGGGGTGAGGAAATGAGGCAGGGGGGGGAGAGAGAGAGAGAGAGAGAGAAAGAGAGAGAGAGAGAAAGAACGAGGCAGAAAGGCGGAGATATAGACAGATCGAGCCTCGTCTGATGATTTCTCTGCTGCGCTGCGCGACTGTATACGCGTCGGATTGATTTTCGGCCGTGTGCGCGAACGCCTGTTACCCGCCCTGCGCCTACGTTCACCAGCTCACGTCGGATCGATGCGAACGTCACGGCGTCACGCGACGAAATACCGCTCCGGAGCGGCGCGTCGTCCTATTTATAACCTCGGCCTGTGCCGGCCCGGACTCTGCCGGCGTCACCATCATCCCCCCGAGCGCGCGTCATGCCCGCCGTCCCTGCTCCGCCGTCGCCGCCGCCGCCACCGCCGCCGCTGCCGAGTGTAAGGGTGGCCGAGAACCCTTGCCCACCTCCACCCCCGCGTCACCAACCTGACTCTCGCCAAAGAGACCACGCGCGCGGAGATATTACCGCAAGCCCCGTGTGATCTCTCGGGAGGACTTCCGAGTTTGCGAGTTTGCGGGCCGCTTCAGGCGGCTCAAGCCTCGCGGAGGAAGGTGGTTTTAGACGGGGAAGGGGAGAGGTGGATGCCTGGCTAGACGGAGTAGGGAAGGATAGGTAGGTGGGTGGGCTAATGAGAGACCGGTAATTACAACCGCCGCGTCTCGACGCAACAGTAATTTCTACGGCGACGGGACTTGACTTGAATTATTCGCCAGCGAGCGCCGGGGAGACTCGCTTAATCCGCGAGTGATATTCGCTTTCGCTCGCGAGAGAATCCTCCGAGATGCAGACGGAGCTGGTGGAGCGACGCGCGGCCGCTGTAATCGCACGCCGCAAATAAGGAGACCGCAAACGAGTCCGACTGGCGACTACGGGGGGCCGATTAATCGATGCGATAGAACGAGAGATCGCACGCGTTTCGCGCGGTGCGTACGCTTTGTGAGTTTTGCGAACGGCAGAGCACGCGCGCCTGATGGCCCGTGGGGATCAAGCGCGAGAATAAGGGCCAATTGGATTAATGGTGCGCGCGGATGATCGACGAGAATCAATCGGCGATCGGTCGCGCGGCGGGTAGCCGATCGCCAAAACGCCGATTGCACTTTCGAGGCGGTCAATCAAGAGGGATTAAAAGTAATTAAAAACGATCAAGGATAAGGAAATAGAAGAAGAAAAGCTTAAGAATTAGAAGAAAATCTGTAGTAGAATATATAGTAGAATAAGCAGGGTTTTTCCAGACCACCCGGGTCACACCGATTTTTTCGTAAACGCGACATTTTAGAGAAAAATGTTTCAGACAAAAGTTGTAGAACTTCAAAGAATCTATTTACTGATGCTATTATGTGTACAACTTTGCTTCCTATAGATAGCCGTTTTCCTATAGATGACTTTAGCGGTAAGTAGTGGTCGAAATAAATAGATCATAGACGTCATGCAATAAACTTGGGCATCTGTCAACATAACCCCATAACATTAGTCGATTTGTGTCTGCATCATAAAGTTATTCTCGATTGAAAACGTCAGTTTACGAGCCAAATTCTCGTCATTTGCGGGAGGTTTAAATTTTCTGCTTCAATATGAAGAAATCTGCGGCTGAGGCTCATCGAATGCTCTCAAATACTTATGATGAGGCCGCTATTGAAAGAACGTGTCGTGAGTGGTTTCAACGCTTCAAGAACGGTGATTTTCACGTCGAAGACTGGCATAGCAGTGGAAGAGAGAAGGTTTTCGAAGATGCAGAATTGGAGGCATTACTTAATGAAGACTCGTGTCAAAGACAAGAAGAATTGGCACGATCATTGGAAGTGACCCAACAAGCAATTTCAAAATGCCTCGAAGACATGGGAATGATTCAGAAGCAAGGAAATTGGGTGCCGTACGAGTTGAAACCGAGAGATGTTGAACGGCGTTTGTTTGCTTGTGAACAGTTGCTTGAAAGGCAAAGATGGAAGGGATTTCTGCATCGCATTGTGACTGGGGACGAAAAATGAGTTCATTACGATAACCCCAAGCGCAGAAAATCATGGGCATATCCACGTCGACAGCCAAACCGAATATTCACGGCTCCAAGGTCATGCTCTGTATTTGGTGGGATCAGCTCGGCGTAGTGTATTATGAGCTGTTAAAACCGACTGAAACAATCACAGACGATCGTTATCGAACGCAATTAATGCGTTTGAGCCGAGCGTTGAAAGACAAACGGCCGCAATACAACGAGAGACACGACAAAGTGATTTTGCAGCATGACAATGCTCGACCCCATGTTGCGAAAGTGGTCAAGACATACTTGGAAACGTTGAAATGGGAAGTCCTACCCCACCCGCCGTATTCTCCAGACGTTGCTCCCTCTGACTATCACTCGTTTCGATCAATGGCACACGGCCTGCTTGACCAGCACTTCCGGTCTTATGAAGAAGTAAGAAATTGGATCGATTCGTGGATCGCTTCAAAAGATGACCAGTTTTTTCAACGCGGGATTCGTACGCTGCCTGAAAGATGGGAGAAAGTAGCGGTCAGCGATGGACAATACTTTGAATCATAAATGTATAACCAGTTTTTTACAATAAAGCCTCGAATTTCAGAAAAAAACGGCGGAAGCAAAGTTGTATACCTAATAACAAATTTTTATTACACCGTCTTTTTCCACCAATTAATTTGAACAACTTTTGTCTGAAACATTTTTTTATTTGCCTAATATTTTTTGAGATATTTAAGGATAACTTGACAACTTTTTCAATATTTAACTTACGATATCTCGCTAACTGTTTGTCGGAATAAAAAAATGGTACTAGACTTTTCTATTCTACTTGGTCTCAAGAATATATTGTTATAATAGCGCCCTGACTTTCGTTAATTTGATGATTTTGAAATTTCGAAAGATCAATAAATTAACAAATAATAGAGCATTATTGTACCAATATATTCTTGAGACCAAGTAGAATAGAAAAGTTTATCAAAAGTTAGTACCATTTTTTTATCCCGACAAACAGCGAGATATCGTAAGTTAAATATTGAAAAAGTTACCAAGTTATCCTTAAATATCTCAAAAAATATTAGGAAAATAAAAAAATGTTTCAGACGAAAGTTGTTCAAATTAATTGGTGGAAAAAGACGGTGTAATAAAAAATTGGAGTTTCCATTTAAGATTTTTATGTTGATCTTGACTGGGCTTTTCAAGGTCATCCCAAGGTCAAATTTATAGCATCAGTAAATAGATTCTTTGAAGCCCTACAACTTTTGTCTGAAACATTTTTCTCTAAAATGTCGTGTTCATGAAAAAATCGGGTGATCCGTGTGGTCTGAAACACTCTGTATAATAAAAGGAAGGAATAGAATATATAATAATAATAAAATAATAAAAAGTAAAGATGGTGTATTTAATGGACATAAAGAAAATATTGTGGATGAGTAAGATATAACTAAGGAACGTTTAAAAACACAAGAATTAGGTATAGGATAAAATAACAGTAAAAGAGCTAGACTGAAAAAGGTTAAATAATAATATACTGAAATGTTAATGTAAAATATAAAAAGTTTGTTTCGGGTTATAGAAGAATAGGATAATGAAAAGGAAACGAGCGCGAGGAAAGAATGGACGAATGAATGAGGTTAAGGTCATATTGTAAACCAAGCCCTTCCTGGCTGTGATTTAGCTGAAGAATAAATATACGTATTCTCTCTCGCTTCCGAGGCAATCGTTTCCTCGCAGATCGAACTTCCAGTTTCTCGTCTCGATCTTTTGCCGTCTCTCTCGGTACGAACATTCTTTCATCGCCGATTATGCGTCGAGGGCAAACCGAGTTTGCCGAGAGTTTAATCGTCAAATTAATCTGTGCTGCCCGAATATTAGTCAAAGATACTCGAATGATCTCATTACTTCTACACGCGCCTGGATCTTTTTCTCGCAGATTGAAGTTCGAGCATCATCTCGATCTCTCGTCATCTGCCGATGTAATCGATCTTTAATTATCCGCCCGTGAAACATCGTCGAATGTGCCTACACTGCGCGATTATTAGTTACACTTTGCACTGAGCGTCAAAGACGAAGCTCGAGTCGCGTGTACATATACACACGCGTCCACGTGCACGCACGTGTACCGCCGATACGTGCAAATAAGGAAAACCATCGCGAAAGATTATTTAGAGTAGGGAGAGAGGAAAAGAGAGATTGGCGCGAAGAAAAAGAGGCCAACGCGAGATGAAAAGGAGGAGGCGCTATATCAAAACACGCTCGAGAGCATTGGTAATTCCGCTCGTCGAGACTCCGAGATCGTATCGATTTCGTCGCGCATGTTTGCCGAAAACGATCGAGAACGACGCACACGCGTACACACGTGCGTGCACGTGCATTCCGCATGTGTGCGGCTTGCGAATGCGGCGCTCCGTCGATCTGTTATCAATTCCCTCGTGTCCGTCCGCCGAATGTAACAAATAATGCGACCGATCCCAGTTTCGTTCGTGCGCGAAATAAAGGTGGGCGAGCGCTCGTGGGGTTCCGTCTCGCAATTAGCGAATGATTACACGACGGGCGCTCCAAACGAGACCGAGTCCGTCGTCGTATTCCATCTCGTGTTATCCGCGTGTGATATAAGGCCGCTCATGTGCGACGCCAGCGCGGATCGATTAAACGACAAATCATTTTAACGAATTATCTCCTCCCTCGTCGCGTTCAACGCGCGAGACGCCAAATTCAATCGGCGAAGCGCCGCTTCGCGAGAAGTCGAATGTGAATAAATCGCGTAAATCCCGGAGAGAGAGAGAGAGAGAGAGAGAGAGAGAGAGAGAGAGAGATGCGTGAGAGATGCACTCTCTCTCTCTCTCTCTCTCTCTCTCTCTCTTTCTCTCTCTCATTCCCTTTTTCCTCTTTCTCGCGCTGCTGCGTGTGCAGCACACACGTGCGCGTCGTGTGCGTGTGACGCGTGTGAGCGGGGCCGTTCTCACGCGGCGGCACGCGCCGCTCCCCCTCTTTCCCCCTCGCCGCCCTCCGCCGGCCGACGCACGCTGCACGCCGGGCCACGTGCCACCCCCGGGTGCCCCCACGGAAAACTCATAATTGTCATAACATTCGAGCGCACCGTCGCCGAGCGTGGAAAGACCGACGCTCCCCGGAATTGAATTCATAAGTGCACTTCGGCTCATCAATGCGGTTCCGACCTACACCGATAAATCTCCCCGGCCCCCTCCCCTCTCGCTCCCACGCATTGTCTCGGAGTTAAAATCGCGCTTTGTCGCTTTGAGGGTTTGATCGTTTTTTTTTTTTTTTCGGAAGAACAGCGGTGTTTCTCCTTCGGCAGTTTTTGTGCGAAGAGAGACTCTCAAGATGTACGGTCGATTTAGGCAGATAATGAGACAAACAAGAGCTGGTGCCCGCCGGGTGGCATTTCATCAACAAAACACTGTTTTACATGTTATTATTCGAGAGAACGTCGCGATCTCATCGTCTGAAACCTCTTGAGCGAGAAACAGCAAAAAATCTGAATACAAAAAATAATGTTGCATTTAAACATGAGGAAGCCTCTCAAAATAAAGTTTCCCCGCTTTATTTCCTCGTGCTTAAATTTGACATTTTTTGTGTTGCAAATATTCACTTTTTACGGAGCCCCTTTGTGATATTTATATTTATAAATAACGACACGTTGTCGCGTCATCAACAAGCTTTACCGCTGCGCTACGTTTGTAACACTGAGAACCTTCGTCTGTTTGGCAAATCTAAGGAATCACGTCTGCCTGGCAAGTGATTTCTCATTTTTCTTACCTTTGATTATTACTATCGGTTGCCAATTTTCAATCAATAGCCAACAAATGCTGCACACTCTGATGTTCGTTCGACTTTCTGACGTGACGAATATCCAGCTTGAAATCCGACTTTGATCGCAAATAACTACACTACGTAAAGCGCTGTTTCATCATATCAATCAAATTTCGCTCAAACGTCCACACTGGCTCCTCACTTGCCTTGTGTCTTTTTTTAGATGTTGCTCGGAGTGTTTTACATACGGTTACGGCGATAAGGCGACACGAACGAAGACGGACGCGGTATTTTTGATCGGTATTTTTAATCACCGGGTTGAAAGTTCAGTTAATAAACATCGCACAGTCAATGCCGCTTATCCGGCGACTGAAGTTCGCGTTCGGGAGAGCGTTATCGCGAGCCGATAGCCGATAGCGGCGATGAGGTAATGAAATCACGGAGATACCCGTCGCCGATGCTTTCGCGAGAATACGACGCACATCTGCCTGCTCTGGCCTATCCAGCGAATACATACATACGTCAAAACACAAATGGACCGTATCATGGCGAATCAGGCTCGCGCGGTCGCGCGAGCGGCGCCTCGTAATCCACGTAATTCGCGGACGCGCGAATCTGTCTCGTGATTCACTCCACGCAATTATTGCAACGCACTCGCTTTCCGTAGCGCGTCAGCTCTAATCATTTTTGCGCCGAAGGCGAGGGGAAACAATCGCCGTCGGCGACGGGGCGTAACGAGCGGCGCGTGGCGCGGTCGCGTGGCTACAAATGCGTGCTCAAACATCGCGGCTCGGCGAAAATAAGTCCGGCCTAATTGAGGCGACGCGACCGTTCCATTAGAGATTAGACTTCAAACGAAGGCCCGGTCCTTCGCGAGGACTATGCGCGATTAATTAACAACGCGAGACAACCGTGTCTCGCCCGCCGAGAGCCCTGTCGGTTTTCGGCCCTCGGCGAGCGAACACGCGCGACGTCTCGTTCGCAGGGAATATAATTATATTCCCTGGAATTATGTTATAATTTACGCGACCCGGCTCGCGTGAGAGAATTCAATTTGCGATTTCGTACGCTGCGTGAAGCCGACGTGTTTGAGGATCCACCGCTGAGTATTCATTCATGAATATCACATGAATGTCCCGGGCCCGAATCTCTGGCGAGGTATACATCGCTCGATCACCGATCGGAATGCAACGAAAGCAGCGGGTTGGGGGTTAGGTCATTTTTAGGTCGCGAAGTTTGGAATTTGGTGTCAATCGACAAGATCGATTCCGTCGTCAACTACGAGAAATATGGATCGAATGGCGGTACTAAGAATGAAAAAAGAAGGCAAAATTGATCGACTCACCGTCAATCGATGCCGTTGAGCTCATCGGCGTTCATGTCGTCACAGGATTGCACTGCGCGCGCTCCCGGGGGAGGGAGGGGTCAGGAGGTCACGATAATTGCGGTCGCTAAGTTGCTCATCACACGTCGCGCGGCTTTGCAACACTAATCGCGCGACGATCCTTCGTCTCTCAAATGCGTCACTGAATTGCGTGAGCGCCGATACGTAAATATTTAACACGCGACACACTCGTCTTCTCGTAAATATTTATCCAATCGCGCGTCATGACATAATCGACACGCACCGCGAACGAATTTGAAGATAGCAACAACAATGGAGGAAATGAAAACAACATGGAGGACAGGAGAATCGATTAACGATCGACTATCGATCACAGTCGGTAATAACAGGGCGATTGTCACCGATAAATCTCGAGTACGATCGACCGATTCGCTCATCTCTCGAGTCTTTTGTTGACCTCCGAACCGGAGCCGTTGGTTTTCGTCGCTGCGAAACTACGCTTGATTGTTGTCTGTTGGGACTGCGTACACGCAGTCCTTGTTTTTTGTGCCACACTTCACTCTCACTTTTCTTATCTATTATCTTAATTTATCGTAAAATGGCATTTGGGAATTCGCCTCAACAGACGCCGGTAGCCGATATCGAAGGAAGGAAGGAAGGAAGGAAGGCTCATCTCTCGTATTATTTTTTCCCGCGCAACGTAACCCTCGCTCACGAATATTGCGTTAATTATAGCGTATCGAGACTAATGAAAAAAATAAGTGAGATGAATGAACATGTACACGCAAATTGAATAACAAATGAATGTTATCTAGCAAATATATTATAATTTTAACACGCTATGCAACCAGGTTACGAGAGTTTCCCAGCCGCACGCAATATCGATTATTCAAATCAGCGATCCGTCGCTGTGATGACTTTACGTGAATTAAAATTACATTGTAACTTAATCTGAATGTTTACGAGGCTCGCGGGAACCTCGTTAGCGGCTAGTGTTAAAGGTTAAAAAATACTAGTAACCTAATTGTTTCGCGTGTTAAGTCGATTCGTGTAAGCAAGATGAAAAGATTGAGGAAAATTTCGACCGATCACGTCCGTGATATTCGGCGCAAGAAACGAAATATCGTAAAACGTATGTAGAATTTGGTATTTAATAAATTATATCCACGATTCGCTCAATGCGACGCTGTCCCCGTCACGTTTGCGTCAAACCGCGTAAATATCTTCGTCGAGCGTCACGCGAGAGAAAAATAAGGAGGACTGTTTGTCCGCGCGAAAGGATTATCGTACAGAACCGCCGATTAGGAGGTTATTAATAGCCCCGAAGATAACAATAGATCTGTATGCAATACGGCTGTGACAAGCGAGAGAGCGTATGTACGCACGCGCGCGCGTCAATCGGAATAAATAAATGAGGAAGGGTAGGTTGTTCCAACTTCTCGGTGAGTTAACCGATAGTTAAATCATATGTTTGTCTTTATTTTTCCTTCAACTTAGACAAAGGCAGACATATGATTTAACTATCAGTTACATAACTTACCAACCAAGTTGAAACAACCGGACCTTGGTAAGTTAAATGATGGTTAAATCACATGTGTCCGCCTTCGTTTAACCCTTTGCGGATTGCGGAATTTTTCCTTAACTCCAATTCCCAGCAAGTCGAGCATATTCTCTATACAAAACAAAATTATACATAAAGACTTGAATATTGGAATAAAAAGATAAAGAAAAATATATATTGCTTTATGAAAATCTTCGCGGATAACTTCGCGATGCCTTAAAGCATCGCACGGCTTTCTGAGGAGTACATGAGTAGCGATGACTATAGTCATCTCACGGACTTAGAAGGTTAAATTGAAAATGAAAAACAAAGATAAACATATGATTTAACAATCAGTTAACTTACCAAGAAGTTGGAGCAACCGGTCCTAAATGAGAAAGGGTAGGTTGCTCCAACTCCTTGGTAAGTTAACTGATAGTTAAACCACCAATATCCGTCTTCGTTTAAATTGAAGGAAAAACAAAGATAAACATGCGATTTAATTATCAGTTAACTTACCAAGAAGAAATTGGGACAACCGGCCCTGAGAGATACGAATCTCGTTCGAGAGACGATCATCGAACGCAAGTGTCGACTCACCGTGGGAAAAGCAAGTTTCTCGGGGGTGTCGCACGCACGACAGACGCGTGCCAAATGGGACGCTGACGGGCGGACAAAGAGCGGGAATGTAGACATTGGCCGTTTGCGTGTACTAATTCTCGGCTACTTGCTTGTTTGCCTAACGTGCTCATCACCGGCCAACCGACGCGCTGCGAAAACGAGTCGAGTCGAGTATAAGAAATATATTTATACGAGAAATACAACGAGAACGTAATGTCATTTGTGTTAACAGCTACATAGAACATATTTCTTTATTAGAAGATACAAAAATAGCGATCTCCTGGGCTTTTCTGCAGCAGGAAACTCGCTCTTACGATATAATACATAGTTAAATAATATTTCATCTCTGTTCTAACGCACGTGCAATTGTCAAAAATACAATGGCGCTCTTGGCGTGACTTGTTAGCACCCATACATCGCGCGCCTTCGTTCACATATTATTATATAGAGTACGTGTACCTGCACGTATACAACGAGACTAGTACAACAATTAAGTCAGTGGATCGACTTCTGTTGGTCTTCTGCAACGGCGAATCTACTTGGATATTTATTTAGAACAGAACATCACATTTATACAAATATAATTCTCACCTTATTCATCGAGCAAAGGCACATGCAGCTCCGCCGGATCGTAGGGAATCGTCTGCTCGTTACCGGGTAACAATATAGGGATGACCTTAGCACGAAATTCGTACGGCATGAAGTCGCGACAGAAGTTGTAGAAGTCGTTGCGAGTGTTGATGATCTGCAAACGGGCCATCTCCTTCATCAGGGCATCCAGCTCGGATTTGTAGCTGCCGTATTTTTTACGCCGTAAGATCAGACTGGTAACCTCGTTGAACTCCTTAATGAACTTCTCGGACCGTACTCGCGTCGACAGCTTGTACTTCGGTTCCATGCGTTTCCACAGGAACTTGTAAAGGCGATCCGTGGCCCATTGCTTTGGACGTGGAAGCTTCGGTGCTTTGTATACCTTTCCGTTCACCAGGTACGCCTCGTTCACTTTCTTCGCAAGATCGGTGGCCAATTTTTTCTTCTTCGCAGCTCCACCCGGAACACCAACGGGCTTCATGTTCAAACGTCTCTTATCGGTTTTATCGGTCCTGCCGTGTGTCTTACTCGTGGTTGCTTCACGATTTTTCATGATCTCCAACTGCTTTTTAATCTCCCGCATCTTCTCGGCATTAAAGATCGATGGTACCAGGCGCTGCTCGTTCGACGTGGCCTGCTTCTTAGCTGTCGAAGGCCGTTTCGTCTTGAAGAAGAAGTCTATCGTTTTGTTGGATGAGGTTGCATTTGTCTTGTTGATACTGTCATTGCTTGTCGCTTTAACGGGTGTGCTGCGTTGACTTTGAAGCCTGCTCGATTTTGTAGGCAAAGTATTCCTATTCTCCTTAACGTAGGTTTTACTGGAGTCTGGCGCCTGCATCGACCCACTCGTTAAGGATTCTTGCCGAGTTACCATTTTATTGCTTGCTCGATCTCTCGACGAAGTCGCGAGAGACGAATCTCGCGGATTTGTGCGCATCGTCGGTGTTGCTTCTTCGTCATCAGACATCAATGCTTCTTCCAATTCTGTGGATTTGCCAACTGTCACACTCGCATGTTTGTCCACAGAAACATTCTTCGAATTCCTAGTTGAGTTTCCCGTCCGTGAAGCACTACGCGTCTCTATGTTGGAATGCGGTGTCATATTGTCGGAATGTACACTACTGTTGTTTGAACGCGCCGACCGTCTGCGTAATTTTGATGCAAGGGAACCTCCGCCAAAACTTTTGATCCTTATCGCCGCATCGTCAAGTGAACTATTAGTTGCAGCTCCAACCAACTCCTCATCAATGTCCGACCTGGCAACGAGCGACGTCCTACCTACCGATGCACTGTCTTTCGAAATCTCTGGTACATTTCCCACAGACCCGTGCTTTGATAATTGTTTATCGGATGATATAACTGTCACATTCTTTTGAGAGACCGATTTCTGTGCATCCGCGTCATTCGAGACGTTTATGGGCTTATGTTGTTCCAAATCTATGCATAGGTGGTCAGAATTTTCTTTGTCATTAATGATCGAGGATGAACGACTGTGAAAAAGGAATCCCGAATCGTTCGCCATTCTTTCATTCACAACTGATAAATTCGACATCATGAAAGATTTAACTTTATCGCGCTGCGCGACTACACTTGGCAAAGGAGAAGTACGATTTCCAATCAGCATACTGCTATTATCTTCCACATTGTCTTTGTCTTCTTCGACTATCTTCTTGAATAGACTCGAGTCTGAGTTTTTCTGGAATACACGTTTCATAATCGCTGTTTTTGGCTTGAGAGTTGGTCTTTTGTCGAGAACGTTGTTAACATCCGTTGGTAAACTGGTTGACATGAGGTCTTTCATTTCATCTTGCGTTTCCTTATTTAATTTCTTAAATGCTTTGAAGAACTTTGATCTAGGACTTGTTGTCACCACTGAATTCTTATCCGCGACATTATTCTTCAAACTATCAGCAGATATTTCCGGAGAAATGCGTAACGAGATTCTTGACGTCTGAGGTTCTACATCACGAGTATTGATTACTCGAGACTGGTTATTCTGGTCTCTACTTTTTGGCAAACTAACATCACTATTATCAACGAAAGCATCTTCAAAAGCATTCGTTTCTTTATTCTTTTGCAGCTGTGTTAATAATTTAGATTTATTTTTTACAACTTTATCGACATCTTCGTTCTCATAACTATTTTGCATTGCCTCATTAATATTGGATGCAGAATATCTCTTGATCATTGAACATTGTGCTTTTGATAAACTTCTCCGAGAAATTGATGAATGTAAATCATCAGTATGGCTTTTATTTGAATTTTTACTTTTTGCAGTTGGATGTTTTACAAATTCATGCAATGATTCATTATTGTCGAAAATATGTGTTTCCTCTGTTAACTTATTCTGAAAGATATTACTTGTCTCTCTAGACATTTTTCTTCTTGAAATCTTTACTCTTTGTTTCAAAGGAATATCATCTATTGAATCTTCGCTATCTTTCTTTCCTTCTTGTAACTTCCTTGATGTAATTTTTCTATGGACAAGATTGTCCAAACTTCTTTGTGTCAAAGGAATATTATCTAGTCTTAAATCTTCGTCATCTTCCTTTCCTTCTTCTAACTTCTTTGATGAGATTTTTTTACGGTGAGGATTGTTCAAACCATCGGATGTATGAGTCTCTTTATCTAATCCTTGCAATAAAGTATTTTCTTCTGTAGTATTTAGTGCACTTAAGAAATTGTTATTTCTGCTCTTTCTATTTGCTAATTTCAAAGGAGCTTTCCTCTTTTTTATATAAGCTGTTTTCTCAGACTCAGATGTTGTCTCCAAAATGTTAGTTTTCACAATATCTGTCACAATATTAAAACAAAAAAATATGTATACATATACAAAATATCTAAAAATTCAAAGTACATTCTTTATGTGTTCATGCTATATAAATTTACTTCTATTTAATTTTGATCATACTTGCACTCATATTTCCTGTTATGTTGGTTGAATCAGCAATTGTCATGTCAGAAAGATTCAAAGCTATATTCCTTGATTTAATATTGCTATTATTCTTCGATTTGTTAAATACTTCCCACCAAGGACTTTGGTTTTCATCTTCTGTAGAAAGAAGAAATTTGAGCATATGCAAAATATATTTATAATCAAGATATTTTACAAGTTAAATATATTCATAAATATCATAAAAAAGAAACTATTCTCAGTTCTAAAACTATTCTATTTTTCATACAATCTTTTCAAATTTCTTCACAGAGAATCCTGAAGACTTACTGAAATTTCTTTAGGTTTCATCACTTAATTATCAAGGAAAGTATACACAAAGTTACAAAAATTAAAACATCTTAGATTTAGTCATGTGACATTTTTTTCACGTAGGTAGACAGCTTATACCATGAAACAAAATAATGAGGAAATAATGTTTACCTTTGCTCACATTGCTCGAGTTGCTCGTATCCTGATCGAGAATAGCAGATGTAGGAAATAAAGAACTTTTAGAACTATTTGTTTGTATCAACTCAGACATGTTTAATGTAATTTGACTTATACGTAAGTTGATAAAGTAACTTCTCGAGAATCGATGTTATTCTTATTTATAACTGAAAATAACTTAAAAATGCTTGCTCTCAATAATTTCGATGGAACACTTATCCAATTCGCTCACTTTTATACTACGTATAATTCATAAGATATATTTCTTATGACGGTTGTTTAGATAGAGATAGAAGTAGAGAGGTTGGCTTTATATAACAAATTTCTAGAAGGGTTTCCTGCAGAGACAAGATGATACTAACGACCATTGGCGTTACAGGCGCTACAGAACTTCTTTATTTAATAACCTACTGTCGGTAAATCTTGTGTCAAATCAGTATCGACTGTACAAAAATTATTTATAAAATTAATACTTTATTGTACACTTAAGGTGGTTTAGGTATTTATATTTGCAAAATATACTTTTTTACAGGAGCTATTTGAATATCATATAATTTTACTGCACCGAATGCAAAAAAATTAATATTACATTTATTGTAACAAAATTACTTTAAGTAATAATATACATTAAATATATATTAAATAATAAAACATAAGTTAAAGTGGTCTGTACAAAATAAATATAAGTTCATTGTTTCTGTCTTTTGTTGCTCAGGCCGCCGTCCTGATCATCAGTTTGAAAGATAGTCCTTGGTTGCGTCCTCTTGTATGCTGGTGCGATCCAATATGGCTTCTCTTCTGCTATCTTAGCATACTTAAGAATAGCTTCTCTAGGATCTTGATCATCCTCTATTCTCTTGCTTAGGCCAAGATTTCGGATAACATAGGAACTGAGTGTTCCTCCTGATGATGCTACTCTACCACCTTGACCAGAAGTAATAGGCAGATCAGGACGTCTTGATTTAACGGGATCCAATCTGTCTTTCTCCATTTGCTTACGAACTGACTTGGGTCTGTCCTGACGAAATAGAGGAAGCGCGTGAGGTGTTATAATTTGCTGCGTAGACATTATTTCAATATGTTTCTGCTTGGTATGTGTTTTAACAACACACAGCTTGGCGCCTCTCATGCTCTTTTTAGGATCGTAGTACACCTTTACAATACCATTGCCACAGCCAACAAATACTTGATTTAATTTTGGATGCCACAGAGTCTTGATCACATGTGAATTCGTTACAGAGATCTGATTGACTACATCAAATGTTGTGCTATTGTAAAACAACATCTTGCCATTCTGTGCACCTTTATTCAAGGACTGTCCTGTAACCACCATCGTGTCATCTGGACTAAACATACAGTCAGTTGTGTTGTAACGTGAGAACAAATCTTTTGCCACAAAGATTGGTGATTTGAACATCCGCAAGTCCCATAATTTTAAAGTGTCGTCGCAAGCTCTACTAGCCAGCATCTGTTTGGTGTAGGAAAAACTCAGGCTTGATATCTCAGTGTGCTGTGTGTGTGCACCACGTGAAACCAAAGAAGGAGTCACAAAATTTTTTCGCTGATCCCACATTTGAATTGAACCATCTATGCATCCACATGCAATCACAGTACCATCTCGACTATATGTACAAGTGGTCGGTACAGTCTTTACACCATTCTGTGCCCTGCATCTTATCAAACTCTTATGACAGCGTGGACTGTTCAGAACCCATATCCGACATGTACTATCCTGAGAGCAAGTGAGATACTGTTCTTTCGAGAATGGATGCCAACTGCCACTGTTCAGACTGGCAGTATGACCTTTGGTACGCGACATGTCTATAAGATACTGATCACCTTTTACTGTCTCACACTTTTCGAAACCATCCCGGTCCAGAACCTTGGCCTGTGCTGCTCCCGATACCACTAATATCATGTCGCCTGTGGTTGAATACTGTAGGCATTTAATAGGATGATTTTCACATGGTTGCAAGGTTCTGAAACTCCTCATGGACGAGTCCATACCTGCAAAGTCCCAGAAACATACATCGTAGTCAACGGATCCTGAGGCTAATCGAGCGCCAGAGGGATCCGCGGCGATGGCAGTAACAGCTTTTGTGCCATGCGTCATTATCACTTCGTGAGTGCATGGTATTTTGTTAGGCGATTCATCGTCGGACGATTCTTCATCCTCATCGTCTTCGCTATCGTTTCTTTTCTCTTCCTCACTTGTGTCTGAAGTTTTCGTCCTTGAATCGGGAGACAGCGAAAGTGGTATCGGTGGACCGATCAGGTCATTTTCGTCGTCATTCTCTTTGCTCTCATCCTTTTTGGATTCCGCAGTTTCGTCTGCAGGTTTCTCTTGTTGGAGAGCTGCTGCTTTGTTGTTCTCGAGAGTTTGTCTAATATTCTGCATCATCTCCTGAATATCAAAAACTCTCGCCTTTTTCGACATCGTAACTGTGTCCAACCTTGCACAATCGTGTTCTCAAGCGTTTTGATCAGCGTTGCTACACAACTATTCTTTTTCGCTGCACTGCTGCACTGATGCAATAAGTAGAGTGAGACGAAGGCCGCGTTCCGTTTCACGCATATGCGTGAATATGCGCGTTTATATATAGTTCATGTTACGTATACTGTAGAAGATGCGCGCATATTGCGTGAAACGGAACGCAGTCATATATATATTTGTTTTAAGGCTCGTCTACAATAGCTGTAACAGTAAAGGCTCGTCTACAATAGCTGTAAGAGCAGAGAGTAACCTGAGAGCGGCCAATACGACATTTTCTGCGACACCGACTTTACGCACTGGGAAAGGACGCCATCTGCATCCATTTTGAGAAGGGAACTACGATAGTACATCCACTTTCAGGTCTCGGTGGTAAAATCTGCATATGGTGGAAGTCCATGCTACATCCACTTTCAGGCGGTTTATGTCCGTGCTGCAATGACAGTTGCCATCTCTATGCCAGACTATGGCCGGTGGTCTAAAAAGAGCGGGGGAGAGGGGGAAGGAGCAGAAAAAATAAAAGTACGTATTAAATGTTAAATCTTCGAATATATATTGCCGTATCAAAGTCTCTTCTATAATAAACAATTTGACATGTATGGAGACGCATGATGTATCGTTGCCCGCGTCCCGTTCACTTCGTCTTGTTTTTTAATTCAGCATCCCGTCCGCTCCGGACATTCGCTCGTGGCACTGACAGTGGCCGTCGGTGAGCATTCGATCCTCTCGGAGGAGCACATGTTAATTAACGCGACGAGACTCCAATTATAAATATCCCGCGAGTCGACGAAATATTTGAACTTTTAAAAAAAGCATCAAAGAAAATCACGTTGATGTTGTTATGGGTGAAATCTCACCCTGGTGTATATTTTTTTATTTTCGAAATAAAAAATGTCAAACGAATGCAATTAAATGTTATTTATTATCATTGAATATTAGATGAAAAGTAGAAGACTTATTGTCCGCAGCGGATAATCTAACATTTAATAAGAACGAGACAAAATTCGCATGTCAATAGAGACGGTTTAAATTCGGCGTAATATGATTCTTGGGACAGACGTAAAGTATTACGAAGTTTGAAGCGAATCTCTCACAGGCATGCTTTGAAAATACGAGTTGTTTTCATTTTCAGCTAACGGACGACGCAGGCATCAACACTGATCGGCAAAGTGGGGGGTAACCGTGCCTTCCCGATTGTTTGTTTTCATACGCTTATACATGACTCCGTGATTGCGGAAAGGACATTGCGCCTCGGGCCGACGAACGACGCGCATACCGCGACGCAGAGTACGAGTGTCGGTAGTCGTATCGGTTAATACGCGTTTCTTTGTCCGAATCTTACTTGCGCGAGTGTTAGAGCTAGAGTCAGTGTCGTCGCCAGTGCTACGATGGAGTATCCGGGGGTGCTGCGACGGAGTAACCAGAAGGAGGATGTCGGATCGAGAAGTCAGGATGCAGAGAAGACTTGGAGCGCGCCGAGAGACGTGGACAGCGATACATCATATATGGTATTCGAGGTATCTCGAGTCATTATTATTACGCAAGATTTTTCTGATTTTAACGGACCTTATTCGAAGTAAGGACATACCCGAGTCGAAATTAGATCAGCATTCATAGTTTATCATCTGAAAAATAGCTTGAAATTTGATTATTCGTTAAACTAATTTCACGTAACATGAGTTCTACTTTTCTTTTCTCATAAAAAAAAATAAAATATGAATGTCTATTCAAGCAAGGTTGCTAAGGCAAGCTAAGGTTTATGAATACAAATTTGTAATTATGTTCTCAATGAAAAATTGCACATAATTTAAAAAACTATGAATAATGATCTTAGAATCTGATATAAATTTTACAAGTATTGATTTTTATTCGTCTAATAATGCTCAGATTGCTGTTTCCCTTTAGAATCTGCTAGAATGTCCGTTTCTCATTCTTGTTTATCTTTCTTATTGTACCGAATTAGAATTAAAATCTCTATTAGTGAAACAGCATTATTAGACATAACCGTTGTCTTTTTGCAGCTTCAGCTCTTTTGAGAGCTACAATTCTCATCATTCTCATTAGAAAAAAGAAAAGAAAAAAAAGAGAAGAAAAAAGAAAAAAGAACTTTAAGAATGATGAGAATAAAAAGTGTTTTTCATCTCCCATTTCCTCTAATTCTTATATGATTATTTAATCCTTATATATTTATCTCACGCGCAGTTCTAACAAAGACAGTTCTATTTACGTGTTTATCTTTGTTCTCTTTCTTGCGCTGTTAAGCAAATATATAATCAATATCAACAAAAATTGCTCATTTAAATTAAGAATATAAGGATTAAGTACATATACATTATCGAGATAAACGAGTATTAAATAACTGCGGAATACGTCGCTGTTGAAGACTCATCATGGGCGAGACTGCGAGAGTAGCCAGATGTAACGTTCAGGTAAGACAAAGCTTGTCCACTATTGCGCATCTAGATATTCTGCAATGATTTTTCAAATTGGATGCAATTTGCAGGATCAATGTAGAATTAATATTTCGACTCGGGAAAGACTCGGGAATGAGAACGAATTGTCATTGCACTTGGACAATCTTCTGACACTGATTTATGGTATTGATCGATATTCGATTTTCAGTACTGATTTACTCTTTCATTCCTCTACAAGAAAACAAAATTGATACGACTCGTTCATATATCCGCGTTAATTTGATGAATAAATTAAATATTGATCGGTCTTCAATTTTCGGTACTGATTTATTCTATCATTTCTCTATAAGACAAGAAAAATTGATACGAAGCAATCGTTTATTCCAGTTAATTTGTTGAGTAAATTAGAAAGATAAACACCCGAAACATGAGAACAAATTGTCATTGCACATGGACAATTTTCTGACATTGATTTACGGTATTAATCGATATTCGATTTTCGGTACTGATTTACTCTTTCACTTCTCTATAAGAAAACAGAAAATTAATACGAATCGTTCATTTATCCGCGTTTGTTTGATGGAAAAATTACGTATTGATCGGTCTTCGGTTTTCGGTACTGATTTATTCTCTCATTTCTTTATAAGAGAAGAAAAATTGATACGGATCGTTCGTTTAACAGAGTTAATTTGTTAAGTAAATTAGAGGGGTAAGTACCTGAAAAATAAGAACAAATTGTCATTGCACTTGGACAATTCTCTGACACTGATTTACGGTATTAATCGATATTCGATTTTCGGTACTGATTTACTCTTTCATTTCTCTATAAGAAAACAGAAAATTAATACGAATCGTTCATTTATCCGCGTTAATTTGATGGAAAAATTACGTATTGATCGGTCTTCGGTTTTCGATACTGATTTATACTCTCATTTCTTTATAAGAAAAGAAAAATTGATACGGATCGTGCGTTTAACACAGTTAATTTGTTAAGTAAATTAAAGGGGTAAGTACCTGAAAAATAAGAACAAATTGTCATTGCATTTGGACAATTCTCTGACACTGATTTACGGTATTAATCGATATTCGATTTTCGGTACTGATTTACTCTTTCATTTCTCCATAAGAAAACAGAAAATTAATACGAATCGTTCATTTATCCGCGTTAATTTGATGGAAAAATTACGTATTGATCGGTCTTCGGTTTTCGGTACTGATTTATTCTCTTATTTCTTTATAAGAAAAGAAAAATTGATACGGATCGTTCGTTTAAAAGAGTTAATTTGTTAAGTAAATTAAAGAGGTAAGTACCTGAAAAATAAGAACAAAGTGTCATTGCACTTGGACAATTCTCTGACACTGATTTACGGTATTAATCGATATTCGATTTTCGGTACTGATTTACTCTTTCATTGCTCTATAAGAAAACAGAAAATTAATACGAATCGTTCATTTATCCGCGTTAATTTGATGGAAAAATTACGTATTTATAAGTCTTCGGTTTTCGGTACTGATTTATTCTCTCATTTCTTTATAAGAAAAGAAAAATTGATACGGACCGTTCGTTTAACCGAGTTAATTTGTTGAGTAAATTAGAGGGTTAAGTACCTGAAAAATGAGAACAAATTGTCATTGCACTTGGTCAATTTTCTCGACATTGATTTATGGTATTGATCAGTCTTCGGTTTTCGGTACTGATTTATTTTCTCATTTTTTTATAAGACAAAAAAAATTGATACGAATCGTTCGTTTATCCGAGTTAATTTGTTGAATAAGTTTAGAGGGGTAAGTACCTGAAAAATGAGAACAAATTGTCATTGCACTTGGACAATTTCCTGACACTGATTTACGGTATTAATCGATATGCGATTTTCGGTACTAATTTACTCTTTCATTTCTCTATAAGAAAAAAAAATTCATACGGAGCGTTCAGTTATCCGCGTTAATTTGATGAATAAATTAAATATTGATCGGTCTTCAATTTTCGGTACTGACTGATTCTCTAATTTCTTTATAAGAGAATAAAAATTGATACGAATCGTTCTTTTATCCGACTTAATTTGTTGAATAAATTAGTGGGGTAAGTACCTGCAAGATGAAAACAACTTGTCATTGCACTTGGGTAATTTTCTTGACATTGATTTATGATATTAATCAGTCTTCGGTTTTCGGTACTGATTTATTTTCTCATTTTTTATAAGACAAAAATATTGATACCAATCGTTCGTTTATCCGAGTTAATTTGTTGAATAAGTTTAGACGGGTAAGTACCTGAAAAATGAGAGCAAATTGTCTTTGCACTTGGACAATTTTCTGACACTGATTTACGGTATTAATCGATATTCGATATTCGGTACTGATTTACTCTTTCATTTCTCTAAGAAAACAGAAAATTAACACGAATCGTTCATTTATCCGCGTTAGTTTGATGGAAAAATTACGTATTGATCGATCTTCGGTTTTCGGTACTGATTTATTCTCTCATTTCTTTATAAGAAAAGAAAAATTGATACGGACCGTTCGTTTAACAGAGTTAATTTGTTGATTAAATTAGAGGGGTAAGTACGTGAAAAATAAGAACAAATTGTCATTGCACTTAAACAATTTTCTGACACTGATTTATGGTATTAATCAATATTCAATTTTCGATACTGTTTTACTCTTTCATTTCTGTATAAGAAAAGAAAAAATTGATACGAATCGTTCATTTATCCGCGTTAATTTCTGAATAAATTAAATATTGATCGTGGACGGGTCGTTCGTTTATGGGATGGGGGGAGAGGGAGAGGGATGGGGATAGGTGGTAGAAAGGCTGCTAGGAGGGTGGAGGGAGAGGGGGATGAAAGGGGTGAAGGAAAGGAGGGGGAGAGAGGGAGGACGAAGAGGATTAAAAGGATGAGAGAGAGAGAGAGCGAGGGAGAAACTGTGAAGGAATGTAATGAATGGAGGAAAGCGAAAATCGGCGTTAGGATATAAGAATTATAGGAGTAACAGCGGCATAGAAATATAGATATATACATATGTATAAGAATAGATGAGAAGCGGACAGTTAATTATAAGAGATAAGCGAGAGAGTAGATATAAGATATTAGTAAAGTAGTTATAAGGAAGGGCAGGGGATGGGAGTGTGTGTGTGTGTGTGTGTGTGTGTGTGTGTGTGTGTGTGTGTGTGTGTGTGTGTGTGTGTGCGCAAGTGGATAGGGGCGAGCGTAATAGGAAGTAAGGAGAAATTGTATTGGAATTTGTAACCCCGCCAGGGGAATCAACAAACTATACATACAATTAAATATTGATCGGTCTTCAATTTTCGGTACTGATTTATTCTTTCATTTCTTTATAAGAGAAGAAAAATTGACACTAATCATACGTTTATTCAAGTTAATTTGTTGGAACGGAAAAAGTTGGAAAAATTTAACCTTCGATATCTCCTAAACGGCTAGAGATACAGGCCTGTTTTTTGCACCAAAATATAGTACTCTCAAAACCCTACATTTTCCCGTAAATTACGACTTTCAACTACCAGTAGAAGCAGAGATATCAACGGTAAATGGTTAGAAAATTTTAACCTTCGATATCTCCTAAACGGCTAGAGATACAGGCCTCGGTCTGGCACCAAATTAGTCCTCTCAAAACCCTACATTTTCGACTACATGGACGACTCTCTACTCCCAGTAGAAGCGGAGATATCGACGGAGGAAGGCTGGATATCGACGGAGAAAGGTTGGAAAAATTTAATCTTCGATATCTCCTAAACGGTTAGAGACACAGGCTTCGGACAGGTACCGAAATTAAAGCCCTTTCAAAACCCTACATTTTGGACAACATGGAAGACTCTCTACTCCCAGTAGAAGCGGAGATATCGACGGAGAAAGGTTGGAAAACTTTAACCTTCGATATCTCCTAAACGGTTAGAGATACAGGCTTCGGACAGGTACCAAATTAAAGCCCTTTCAAAACCCTACATTTTGGACTACATGTACGACTCTCTACTCCCCAGTAGAAGCGGAGATATCGACGGATGAAGGCTGGATATCGACGGAGAAAGGTTGGAAAACTTTAACCTTCGATATCTCCTAAACGGTTAGAGATACAGGCTTCGGACAGGTACCAAATTAAAGCCCTTTCAAAACCTTACATTTTGGACACATGGACGACTCTCTACTCCCAGTAGAAGCGGAGATATCGTCGGAGAAAGGTTGGAAAACTTTAACCTTCGATATCTCCTAAACGGTTAGAGATACAGGCTTCGGACAGTACCAAATTAAAGCCCTTTCAAAACCCTACATTTTGGACTACATGTACGACTCTCTACTCCCAGTAGAAGCGGAGATATCGACGGATGAAGGCTGGATATCGACGGAGAAAGGTTGGGAAAACTTTAACCTTCGATATCTCCTAAACGGTTAGAGATACAGGCTTCGGACAGGTACCAAATTAAAGCCCTTTCAAAACCTACATTTTGGACTACATGGACGACTCTCTACTCCCAGTAGAAGCGGGAGATATCGTCGGAGAAAGGTTGGAAAACTTTAAACTTCGATATCTCCTAAACGGTTAGAGAAACAGGCTTCCGACAGGTACCAAATTAAAGCCCTTTCAAAACCCTACATTTTGGACTACATGTACGACTCTCTACTCCCAGTAGAAGCGGAGATATCGACGGATGAAGGCTGGATATCGACGGAGAAAGGTTGGAAAACTTTAACCTTCGATATCTCCTAAACGGTTAGAGATACAGGCTTCGGACAGGTACCAAATTAAAGCCCTTTCAAAACCCTACATTTTGGACTACATGGACGACTCTCTACTCCCAGTAGAAGCGGAGATATCGACGGATGAAGGCTGGATATCGACGGAGAAAGGTTGGAAAACTTTAACCTTCGATATCTCCTAAACGGTTAGAGATACAGGCTTCGGACAGGTACCAAATTAAAGCCCTTTCAAAACCCTACATTTTGGACTACAATGGCGACCCTCTACTCCCAATAGAAGCGGAGATATCGACGGATGAAGGCTGGATATCGACGGAGAAAGGTTAGAAACTTTAACCTTCGATATCTCCTAAACGGTTAGAGATACAGGCTTCGGACAGGTACCAAATTAAAGCCCTTTCAAAACCCCTACATTTTGGACTACAATGACGACCCTCTACTCCCAATAGAAGCGGAGATATCGACGGAATGAAGGATATCGACGGAGAAAGGTAAAAAACTTTTAACCTTCGATATCTCCTAAACGGTTAGAGATACAGGCTTCGGACAGGTACCAATACCAAATTAAAGCCCTTTCAAAACCCTACATTATTGGACTACATGGACGACCTCTACTTACCCAATAGAAAGCCGGAGATATGCCGACGAATGAGGTGGATATCGACGGAGAAATGGTTACGAAAAACTTTAACCTTCGATATCTTCTAACGCGTTAGAGATACGGCTTTGGACAGGTTACCGGAATCATAAAAGCCCTTTCAAAACCCCTTACATTTTGGACTACATGGAGATCGACCCTCTATCAACGTAGAAGCGGAGAATATCGGACGGATTGAAGGGCTGGATCATCGACGTGAGAAGGGTTAGAAAACTTTCTAACCTTCGATATTCTCCTAAACCGGTTAGAAGACCTACAGGGCTCTCGGACACGGTACCAAAAATGTAAAGGGCCCTTTCAAAACCCTACATTTTAGGACTATCATTGGGACGAACCCTGCTACTCCCAATTAAAAAGCGGAGATATCGCACGAATGAAGGCTAGGGATTATGACGGAGAAAGGTTAGAAAACCTTAACCTTTCGATATCGTCCTAAAAACCGGTTAGCGAATACAGGCTTCGGACAGGTAACCAAATTAAAGCTCTTTCAAAACCCTACATTTTGACTACAAGGACGATCTCTACTGCCCAGTAGAAGCGGAGATATCAACGGATGAAGGCTGGATTTATCGACGGAGAAAGGTGGAAAAACTTTAAAACCTTTCGATATCTCTAAACGGTTAGAGATACAAGAGCTTCGAACTGGTACAAATTGAAAGCCCTTTCAAACCCCTACATTTTTGGACTACAATGGACGGACTCCTCTACTCCCAGTAGAAGCGGAGATATGCGACGAGAAAGGTTGGAAAACTTTAAAACCTTCGATATCTCTAAACGGTTTAGAGATTACAGGCTTCGGACAGGTACCAAATTAAAGCCCTTTCAAACCCTACATTTTGGACTACATGGACAACCCTCTACTCCCCAATAGAAGCGGATGATATCGACGGATGAAGGCTGGTATCGACGGAGAAAGGTTGGAAATTTAACCTTCGATATATCTCCTAAACGGTTAGAGTACAGGCTTCCGGACAGGTACCGAAATTAAAGCCTCTTTCAATAACCCTACATTTTAGGACTAACAATGGACCGACCCTCTACTGCCAAGTAGAAGCGGAGATATCGACGGGAAGAAAGGTTGGAAAACTTTAACCTTCGATATCTCCTAACGGTTAGAGATACGGCTTCGGACAGGTACCGAAATTAAAGCCCTTTCCAAAACCACTACATTTTGGAACTACATGTACCGCCTCTAACTCCCAATAGAAGCGGAGATATCGACGGATGAAGGCTGGATATCGACGGAGAGGTTAGAACTTTAAAACCTTCCATATCTCCTAAAGGTGTAGAGATACAGGCTTCGGACAGGTTACCAAAATTAAAGGCCCTTTCCAAAACCCTACATTCTGGACTACATGGACGAGCCCTCTTATCCCAATAAGAAAGCGGAGATATTCGACAAATGGAAAGGCTGATATCGACGGAGAAAGGTTAGAAAACTTTAACCTTCGATATCTCCTAAACGGTTAGAGATACAGGCTTCGGACAGGTACCAAATTAAAGCCCTTTCAAAAACATATATTTTGGACTACAATGGTACGACCCCTCCTAACTCCCAATAGCAAGCGGAGATATCGACGGATGAAGGCTGGATATCGACGGAGAAGGTGTAAGAAACCTTAAACCTTCGATATCTCCTAAACGGTTAGAGATACCAAGGCCTTCGGACAGGGTACCAAATTAAAGCCCTTTTCCCAAAAAAAACCCTACATTTTGGACTACTATGGCGACCCTCCTACTCCCATAGAAGGCGGAGATATCCGACGAATTGAAAGGCTGGATATCGACGGAAGAAAGGTTAGGAAAAAACTTTTAACCTTCGAATATCTCCTAAAACGGTTAAGAGATACAGTAGGCTTCGGACAGGTACCAATAAAGCCCTTTCAAAACCTCTACATTTTGGGACTACAAATGGACGACCCTCTACTTCCCAAGTAAGAAGCGGAATATGACTTGGA